>NC_092338.1:180977500-181277500 GCF_046630445.1 Rutidosis leptorrhynchoides | reverse complement strand
TCCAGGAGGAGTGAGTTGCGAGATTATCCCACAACTTCTAAGATGATCTTGGAAAGCATCGCTTAGGTATTCACCTCCTCTATCGGTACGAAGTACCTTAATTGTCCTATTGAGTTGATTTTGTACTTCGTTTTGATATTCTTTGAATGCTTCAAATGTTTCGTCCTTGTGTTTTAATAAGTAGACATATCCGAAACGACTAAAGTCATCAATGAAAGTAACAAAGTATCTTTCACCATTCCTAGTCATGGGTTTAAAGGGTCCACATACATCCGAATGTATTAATCCCAATAAATCCTTAGCCCTTTCATAAGTCCCTTTGAAAGGTGCTTTAGTCATCTTGCCTTGTAAACAAGATTCACATACATCAAACGAATCCATTTCATTTGATTTCAAAAGTCCATTCTTTTGAAGTGTATGCATTCGGTTCTTGTTTATGTGACCAAGGCGACAATGCCATAAATAGGAATCACTCAAATCCCTTTTGAGTTTCTTGGTGCTAGTATGGTATATAGAGCTCGATGATGCGTCATCATGAACCAATTCATAAATTCCATTTGAAGGCGAAGCCTTGAAATAGAATACATTATCATTAGAAACATGAATATCATCATCAATAAAATTAACAACGTAACCACATTGTTTTAAGCGAGAAATAGAAATAATGTTTCTACACAAATCCGGAGCATACAAAACATTTTCTAAAATAAGTTCCAATCCGCTTGGAAGCTTCAAAATAAAATCTCCTTGAGCTTTAACATGCACCTTTGCACCATTGCCCATATAGAGACTTGATGTTCCTGCCTTATGATCACTTCTTTTGAACCCCTGCAAAGAATTGCAAATATGAGTTCCACATCCAGTGTCTAATACCCATGTATTAGAAGAAGTAATACTAAGCTCTATATATACCATATATATATTACCTGAGGTTTGCCCTGCATCCCTCTTGTCCTTCAACTCCTTAAGGTAGACCGGACAGTTTCGTTTCCAATGACCCATCTCACCGCAACCGAAACATGGGTCTTCCTTGGGGTTTGCCTTCTCGGCTACCTTTTGCTTCTTAGCCTTGTTGATGGTTGGGGTAACCATCTTCCCCTTCCCTTTGCCTTGATGGGCGGGTCCTTTTCTCTTAGCCACCTTAGGCTTAGAGGTGTTACCTTTGGATCCACCTTGATCGATTGCTAACACAGGTAAAGCCCTTTTACCCATGCTAGTTTCCGCCGTTCTAAGCATACCGTGGAGCTCACCTATGCTCTTATCCATCCCATTCATATTGTAATTAATTACAAATTGATCAAACCTTTTTGATAGGGAGTTAAGGATAAGATCGGTGGCTAACTCATTAGATATGTTTAGGTTAAGACGGTTAGCACGATCGATAAGGCTTTTCATCTTAAGTACATAAGATGAAACCGATTGGGTATCGTCCATACGACAAGCATGTAGCGCCCGAACCGTTTCGAAGCGCTCGACACGCGCTTGTTGAAGGAACATCTCCTTCAATTGCGTTATCATGTCGTATGCACTATGGTGCTCGAAATCCTTTTGGAGTTCGGGTATCATAGTCCCAAGCATTAAGCATGAGACTTGAAGGGAGTCGTGGCAATACTTATCGTAAGAGGCCATTGCCTCCACATCATTCTCATCCGGTTGATCGGGAATGGGGTCCTCAAGTACATACGCTTTATCCTCTTGTTTGAGGACAATCCGAAGATTGCGGAACCAATCCATAAAGTTGGTATGGTTGAGTTTGTCTTTCTCGAGGAGAGACCGTAACGATAGGTTGTTCATGTTAAGTGGTGCGTTTTGCATGTTGTTGTTATTGGCGGCCATCTACAAAATTCAACAAGGTTCTTTTAAGTATCGATTTTAAATTTAATAAACAATACCCTTTTATTTTTAATTGTTTTATTAAATCTTAGAATCCAACGGTAAATGAAATTTCGGTTAGGTGACCTTTATCCCGTCATTTGATTTAGCTAGGTAGTCATTTATGTGACAATTGCAATCCTTTTGCAACTTCTAAGTTATGGGATCATGCAATCCTTTTGCATGGCATATTTATCCCATCAACGCCTATTTGTTCCTCATGCTTCGGTGACCCTAAGTTCATGATTCCTAAATCAAGTCGTCCTACTTGTGCAAACATGTAAAATTAACATACAAGTGGTTAGGTGACCTTTATCCCACAAGCATGCGAATTTTACCTTAAGCATATTAGTTAGTTCATAATGGTTAGGTGACCTTTATCCCATTATGAGTTCCCTACTATGTTCAAGTGTTCTCACAAAAGGATGGCGTTAAACTTGTTTACCTTGTTTTAGTTAAGGGATTTTAAGTTTTCATTAATTCTAGTTTGAGAAAACTTTTATGCCATACACTAACATGCATTTAGTGTATGGTTCTTATGAAAATCCATTTTCATGTCTATAAACCATTTTATATATATGATCCTAATCATGATCTTAATAACCGTTTATTAATGTCCTTTTAGCCATTTTTAATTTAACCAATTAAATTGTCGTTTTGCATGTTGTTAATTAATGTATAATTTAACCAATTAAATTTCCATTTTGCTTGTTGTTAACTTGTGTGATTAACTTGTAGCATACAAACATACAATCCACATAATCATACAAAACAACCACGCATGCAAAATCATATGTTCACAATCAAGCCATATTGGTAGACATTTGTTTAGCCGAAAACAAATGCCACCGGATAAGGGGTAATTACACAAAGTAGGAGATTTCAAATCTCCCACTTAACCTTGCATCCAAATGCTTCTTCATGTGTTCTTCAAGTCTTCATCATTCTTCATCATTTTACAAAATATATCCTAATACATTTTGTCTAAAAAATGAAATTACAACCTAATCTATTTTACATACCAAATATAAAATAAATTACATAACCAAATGAATTATTACATGCCAAATGAATAAATATTATTACAAACCAATTGAATAAATATCAATCAACCATGCATGCAACCAAACACAAGGTCAAGGCTTAGATTGTGAACATTAACTACACAAGTGATAGGCAATACAGAATCACAAGTGATTGGAAACACAGAATCATAAGTGATCTGCAACATAGAATCACAAGTGATTGGCAATACAGAATCACAAGTGATTGGAAACACAGAATCACAAGTGATCTGCAACACAGAATCACAAGTGATTGGCAATACAGAATCACAAGTGATCGGCAATACAGAATCACAAGTGATTGGCAGTACAGAATCACAAGTGATTTGCAGTACAGAATCACAAGTGATTGGCAGTACAGAATGCAGAATCACAAGTGATTTTGGCCAAAAGGACAAACCACCCAAAACCGAAAATTTTACATTCTACTTCATGCATGTTCATAGAATGCAAAATTATAGTGGGTTTAATAACCATCTCGAAGCATATTTCAACAACTTCGGCTCTAGATACCATTGTTGGGATTTAACAAGTTCATAATATACTTAAACCATTTTAAGAATTAAGAAAGCGGAAGCATGTTAATTACTAATTTTAGACTTGTTAAACTTTAACCAATTAAAGTTAAATCCCAATAAGGATCAAGTTGTGAAACATACTTACAAACTACAAGATAGATAAGAGATTATACCTTCTCCAAGCTATGTAGTTGATGATGAAGATGATGATGAAGAATAGAGCTTCAAATGGATGAAACCTTAAGTAGTTATACCCCAAACTTATGCACCAACACCTAGCCTTTGGTTAGGATTTTATTACACTTGATTATAGACTTGCAAAATTGAATTTAGAACCTCCCTAATCGCCCCAAAAGGCCACGGCCTACTGCTCTAATATGAGCTGAATTCTGCAGTTTTTTTATGTCTATTTTTGCATGTATCACTTGAGAGAATAAGTGCCTAACTTGGTAGAAGTGTAAGCATGCTTATATGGAGTTGTGTAGAATTGAAAGTAACAAAAAAAGAGCATGAGATGCTCTCTTGGAGACCCCAAAAAAAACTGCCAATTATCATGGGGTTTATTTTATATATAAGTGTTTATTTTATAAAACAATTTATATACAAACCCATGAATTTATTTTGTTACTTGCATATTTTATAAAACCTTTTATAAAATATAACACAATATAATTATTTAAACTTATAAATAATTAAATCCTTATTATGTAAATTATCCAAATAATTTATCTCAAGTGATAATATTTTAGAAAACCGATTTTCTAAAATCCAAGTGTCGCGTATTTATTTAACGATCCAACCGTTAAGATTAAATACTTGTAAAGTGTTGGTAAGCTTGTTATTGGGTATGACCCGACTTGGATCATAACACATTAGCCACATTAATTTAATATGTCTCTCGGGCATACAAAATACCTTCACCGAATTGTCTTTAATGAAGAATGTGTTCAAGCTTTCAACTTTCTGAACGAACAGCTCACACATGCACCCATCATGATAGCTCCTGATTGGAGTTTACCATTCGAAATCAAGTGTGATGCGAGTGACTTTGCAATTGGGGCTGTACTAGGACAACAGAAAGATAAGCATTTCCATCTAATCTATTACGCCAGCAAAACCTTAACCGGAGCTCAAGAGAATTATTCCACTACAGAAAAGGAGCTACTATCAATAGTTATCGCCTTTGATAAAATTCCGTTCCTATGTCATCCTATCCAAAACTACAGTTTATACAGATCATTCAGCCCTAAAATATTTGTTTACTAAGCAAGATGCTAAACTAAGACTTCTACGATGGATCTTACTCCTTTAAGAATTCGATATTAAGATTAAAGATAAGAAAGGAGCAATGAACGTCGCATCAGATCATTTTAGACGTTTGGAGAATACAGCGATGGAACAACTTGTCGAACAAGATATTAGAGACAAATTTTCGAAAGAATAGCTTATGAGATTAGGTCAAGCCAAGATTGGATCTCAATTCACTGATACCCCTTGGTATGCTGACATGGCCAACTACCTAGTTGTAGGAGTAGTGCAAAAAAGAATGAGCACATCCTGAAGAAGGAAGTTCTTCAAGGATGCTAAGTTTTACTACTGGGAAGATCCGTACCTGTTCAGAATTTGCCCTGATCAGATAATCAGGAGATGCATAGATGAGAAACAAGCAACAAGGATTCTTCACCAATGTCATCACAGACCAACTGGAGGTCATCATGGAGCAAACTTAACCGCAAGAAAAGTCTACGATTTAGGATTTTATTGGCCTACTATATTCTGAGATGCGCAAGAGCTTGTAAAACATTGCGACGCTTGCTAAATACAAGGTATTATCTCTATGAAGAATGAGATGCCTCAGACTAATATCCAAGCTTGCGAAATCTTCGATATATGGGGATTAGACTTTATGGGACCATTTCACAAATACAATAGGAAAGAATAATTCCTCGTAGCAGTAGATTACGTCTCCAGATGGGTCGAAGCTCAATCGTTTCCAACCTATGATGCCAAGGTCATCACCAATTTCCTGAAAAGACTCTTTTGTCGATTCGGAGCTCCCCGCTCTATAATAAGTGATATAGGCACACACTTTTGTAATACTCAATTCATGAAAGTGATGCAACAATAAGGATTTACCCACAAGATGTCCACTGCCTATCATCCGCAGACCAATGGATAGGCGGAAGTCACTAATAGAGCACTTAAAAGTATTCTAGAACGAACCTTCGGCCATCATGGGAATAAATGGGTCGAGAAACTAGATGATGCTCTATGGGCATTCCAGACTGCTTACAAGAATCCTCTAGGAACTACACCCTACCGCATGATCTATGGAAAAGCCTATCACCTTCCGCTAGAACTTGAATACAAAGCTCTCTGGGCACTGAAAACCTATAACCTCGATCCTTCAGTAACCGCTAGGCATCGAACGCTACAGATGAATGAACTCGCTGAATTAAGAGACCAAGTGTGATGACCCAAAAATTTTCGACCAAATTTAAACTTAATCTTTATATGGTTTCGACACGATAATCAAAGTCTGTTAGATTGAGTCTCAAAAATTTGAACTGTGTTCATATATGCAATTACCCTTTGACTGTTCCCGACGATTCACGAACAATTATTTGTAAATAAATTTGTATATATATATATAGGTATATATAATATTACAAGCATTAATATATATATATATATATATATATATATATATATATATATATATATATATATATATATAATATTAATTAGAGATATTAAATAAAGTATTATATGATTTGAAGATTTGCATTAATAATTAATTTGTTAGTTAATATATATTTATGTAATTCGAAGATAAATGGCTTTGAAATCATTTAGGAAGCAATAATTACATTCGTCTATCATTCAAAAGGTTAAGTTCAAACTTAGGTGATTTTAAAATGAACGGTGATCCGAAAATGGGTAATATAAATTTTAGGCTTATTAAAAATGTATTTGGGAACTATTTGTTGAATTTTAAAACTTTTTATATTTTACTTAGGGATGGGAGTGAATAATTAATGTAATTTTTATTTAATAGTTAATAATCGAATTTTATACCATAATGACCAAAATAAATAAATATAGTTAATTTAAAAATTAGAGATTTTTCTGAGTACTTTTCATCCACCACTGATTTAACAACGGAGTACGATTTAGCAGTCCGTGAAAATTGTTGGTAATTAGAATTCAAAATATCTGATGGCTTTACTATTTTCATTTGAATTCACACGTTTTAATTTTTAATTATTATTATATTATTATTATTCTTCATTCTTCAATCAGTGTAATTGTATGAATATATATTTATGTGTTATGCATATATGTAATACACTGAACCGAGAACAAACCAAACTCCTTCTTCTTCGACAATCATCACCACCTACGGCTCACCACCATCGCCACCCTACACCACCACTACAATATTAAACAACCACCATCATCACAAGTTGGTTTTTCTGTTTGATATTTATGATCGAGCTAAAACAATTCTACCACCTTTGGACACCACCATTAAAACTCGTTTAAAACACCATCACCATGCTTTTCTTGTTTCTGTTTCCGTTATGAACACAACCTGCTACTTCCATTCGTGATCCAACACCACTGCAAACCCACAGCCAACTTATTACACGAATTCACTTAGGTATTGTTATGGTCCGATCACCCATATATTCCTCTTTGTTACTACTGCTATACGAGAATCATCACCATAAACCATATTTAATTATCTATGAACAGCCGTTATCGAACATCAATCTTTACATATATACATGTATTTCATTAGTTGTTACTATCGTAACCACCACCTATATAATCATCATCGAAAACCCATTTAACCACCCAATATCACCTCCATTAAACCAACATCATCACCATGATAAACAAGACTCCTGCGTCTATTTTTTGTTGTGTTCGAATCACTTCACCACTATCTCTTTCTTCCTCTCTCTCATCATCTCTCTCTAAATTCTCACTTCTGTTATTCTGTTTCTATATCCATTGCAAACAACAGACAATACAGCTACCTTACCGTTAAGTGTTGCTATTTTTCTGTTTGGTTTTTGTCGAGCACCACCTCAACAGCTGTCACCACTTTTTCCATCTCGACAACCACCACCATCATTCTTCCATGGTACCAAACCATCACTGTACTGCTACTAGTAATTACTCCTGCTACTATGCGTGTTTCATTTTCTGTTTTCCTATTGATGTAGCCACTGCTCGACGCATGAGAATCACAAAAAGAAACCTGCAATTTCATACCTTCTATTTCATGTTTTTAACGACTAAACCAAAAATCATGAAACCAATTTAGATAAACAATTACACGTCACTGTTGCTGTGGTGCTTTTTACGTATTCTTTCTCCTTTATGGCAGACAACCATTTAAAAAATAAACCACTTGTGCAACTTGTTAATATTATACGGCTGCTATTATTCCTGTCTCCAGCTTTGGATTCGTTTCCTTTACAAAACTGAACATTCACTTGGGCCGTAATTAGTTAATTGGGCTGAGACAAACCCACACTCATTTAATTGATTATTTACACATGTTGGGCTCGTGTTTTGGCTTTTTACGTTGGGCCACAAGAACTTCAAACCCATCGTTCTATTTTTCTGGTCCCTGTGACGATAACACATAAACCATACACTTATTTAAGGTGATGATGGACATGATAGTGATGATTATGATGATGATCGATAACATTGATTATGATAAGATAATGATAATTAGATGATGATGAGTTGAAAATAATTAAGGAGATGATAATAATGAATAATTACAGCGAGTCATTGTTGGTAATTCGTTTATTTGGATAATAATAATAGATAAAGATGATGATGGAAAAATGATTTGGGTTTTGGTTTTGAAGACGAAAAGGAAAAACAGATATAAACGGGTTTAATAAATTTGGTTAGCGAATCAAACCAGAAAAACAATATTGGAGCCATGGTTCAAGGTGTTGGGGTTTAAGCGAGAGGTCGCGGGTTCGAGCCCGGACTAGGGCATTATTTTAAGCTAGTTTCTTTTTGAGGTAGAAATTCTATTTATTATTATTATTATTATTACTTTTATTAATATTATTATTATTAAAGATAAGTATTATTATTACCAATATGAGTATAAGTATTATTATTATCATCACTATTAAAATTAACATTTTTAAAAAATATCATTAGTATTATTATTAGAATTATCATTATTTTTATCATTATTATCTTTATTATTATTTTTATGAATATGATTAGTATTATTAATTTTATGAAAATAATAATAATAATAATAATAATAATAATAATAATAATAATAATAATTATTATTATTATTATTATTATTATTATTATTATTATTATTATTATTATTATTATTATTATTATTATTATTATTATTATTATTATTATTATTATCATTACTATCATTTTTACTAATTACTAGTATGATTATTATTATTAATATGATTATTATTATTATTACAAAAATAAAACAACATGTTATTCATTATCTTTGTTATTATTATTATTCTATCAAATAAATATTTATATGAATCATATATATATATATATATATATATATATATATATATATATATATATATATATATATATATATATATATATATATAAATGATATAACTAATAAACTTATAAATATATTTGTTCGATTACTATTATGTATATTAATAAATATACAAATGATATAGGTTCGTGAATCCGAGACCAACTTTGCATTGTTCAATGTCGTTATATGTATTTTTACTACAAAATACAATATCGTGAGTTTCATTAGTCCCTTTTTATATATATTTTTGGGACTGAGAATACATGCGCTGCTTTTATAACTGTTTTACGAAATAGACACAAGTACTTGAAACTACATTCTATGGTTGAATTATTATACCGGATATCACTCTTTTAGCTTGGTAGCCTAAGAATTTGGGAATAGACTCCCAAATTGACGCGAATCCTGAAGATAGATCTATGGACTTTGACACGTCCCATCCGGATTACGGATGATTTAGTACTTCAATTTTATATACAGATGTGTGTACCTGTATATTGGGGATATTCTAGATGCATTTGTTAATGTCGGTTACCAGGTGTTCACCATATGAATGATTTTTAATTTACAGGTTATGCGTACTATTTTGTGCTCGGGTTACGTGTACAATTATATATCTGAAATCTTGTGGTCTATTAAAATGATGGAAATGAATATTGATGATAAACTAATGAACTCACCAACCTTTTGGTTGACACTTTTAAGCATGTTTATTCTCAGGTATGAAAGAAATCTTCTGCTGTGCATTTTCTCATTTTAGAGATATTACTTGGAGTCATTCATGACATATTTCAAAAGACGTTGCATTCGAGTCGTTGAATTCATCAAGATTATTATTAAGTCAATTATAGTTGGATATATTATGAAATGGTAAGCATGCCGTTAACTTTCAATGTAAAGAAAGTTTGTCTTTTAAAAACGAATGCAATGTGTGTAAAATGTATCATATAGAGGTCAAATACCTCGCAATGAAATTAACTATTGTGAATCGTTTATAATCGATATGAACGGGTCCTTTCACCAAGCATATGAAACGTCATATATCTACAAGGAACGTACGAAGCTGACACACGATGCAAAACTGATACCAACAAAGTTCACTCCTGGAGATAAAGTTCTATTCTTCAATTCCCGATTCAAGAAATTCGCTGGTAAATTCAGATCGCGATGGAGTGGACCATTTAAAGTAATACACGCCTTTCTGCATGGGGTCGTAGAACTAGAAGGACCCACTGGAAATTTCAAAGTCAATGGCCACCGATTGAAAGCTTACCTAGAAGACCACAATAGGGAGGAATATCTCTTCTCCCTTGATCCATTAAGAAGACATGTCGGAAAAAGTCGAGATATAACGACTTGATAAACAAAGCGCTCTTGGGAGGCACCCCTTGCTTATCCATATCATTATTTTATTTTCAATTTCAATTTATTTTCAGTCTACTGATTTATTTTACTGTGCACTAACCCTAAGCGTCGTACTTGCACTTAGTTCTTACTAGTTTGTTGAATTGTATCCAGCAAAATGCCAAGTTCAGGAGCTTCCTATAAGATTCCCATCCGTAGGAGGATGACTCCCAGGGTTTACCTTTCAGAGAGCAGTACAGATCAGCACAGGCTTTCGATGGGACAGCTAGGCCCGAGATGTTTGATTCTAGAGAGTGTTGAGAAGGATATCAGTACGGCACCCCCAACTCCTCCAGTACGACGCTCCAGGCGTTTAGATTCTAGACCCGCTGAGCATCCAGAGCCATTAGAGCCACATGAGCCGTAGGTTGTGATTCACCATAGAGCCACCATGAGTGATCCAACTGTCACATGGGCATTACTTAGAGATCACCACAGACTCTACAGAGCTTTCAGAGCATATATTCAGTGTGAAGGAATGCCCCAGAGTACTCTAGGCCCCTCCTCATTCAGATTAGTAGTCGTGTTCCACATACACGACAAGCTATCCTAGGCGCTCTATTCCAGTTTCGGTTCATTCCATTACCTCAGCAGTCGCCCCAGTTCGTGCTAATCCTATCATGCCACCTGTTTCAGTTGTTCCACTTGCTCCAGCCATTGATACGGTCCCTATCCGTGAGCTACCTGAGAGCTGCCACTTAGTCACAGTCCCTATATCAGTAGAGCCAACTATGGCCTAGGTCTTTGAGATCACTGGGAGCATCCCTGATGAGGAGCCATTCCTGAGTCTTTCTCATCTGGAGTTACCATCAGACCTATGTCTAGACACACTGTTGGGCCCTGAATTGGATGTGGGACAACCACTTGAGGATTTTCCAAGACTTGAGGATGAGACCGTTATCTTCGGACCTTATGGATACTTCGCAGACGCTGCTCTACAAACAGACCATGATAGTATTTTGTAGACTACTTTAATTTTTTTAATCTTATCTTTATTACAAAAGCATTGTAAAAATATATATCTAGTGGAAATGCTAATTTCTTTTGTTCTTCATGCAGAATCTTATCAAAGAGACTGGTCCTTTCCAGCACTAGGAGCATAGCCTGACCATAGGAAAGCCCAGCACTAGGAGAATAACTTGATCGTAGGGAAGTAATCTGTCCTCAAACATCTTTCAATTATTACGCACTAAAATCTCTTGTGTGGGGTTGTACCCACAACCAACTTAGAGATTCTAGAAAATATTGTCCTTAATTTATTAAAGTATTCAAAATATTCTATTTTAGGGAACATTAGGGACAACGTTCTTCTAAGTGTGGGGTATTGGGTAAAGGTTTAAGAACAAGTAACCATAAAACGCCAAAATTTTAAAAAAATTCTTCTGTCTAAAAAGTAATTAGCAAAGAATATTAGGGAAATTAGAAAAATTCTTACCTCGTTTTACCCAAAAGATTCTATAAAATTGTTAGAAATCAGTTTTCGGAACATTCACTAGAACGGAACGATTAAGCTAAAACTCAAGATTTGTGTCAAGAGATTTCTTTCGAAAAAATATGTAAAAGGCTACGCATGACAAAGGCACGACCCCTACTCCCAAAATGTAAGGAATTCTTGGACCTAAAGTACCTTTATGACCCATCAATTCTACAGTACTTTGTCAATTCCTTTGATGAGCGTGCCGGTATACGGTTTGAGTTAGAACTTGGTTTTGACATACGTTTCAAGGCCAATGGTTAGTAAACGCCATATGTAGTATAGGTGCGATCCTTCTTCTAAAATCATTCTGAATAGAGAAGATAAAAACCATCCATTTTCGTTTCCACTCCACGAATTTAAACCAACCAAGTCACACCAAAGAGTTGATGAATCAGAAAATCCTTACCCTAAATTCATTCCCAAAAATACACTATCCATTCACCTTCATTCCTTTCCTGCTTTATTTAAAAAAAAAAAATCCAGAGATCAATAAAGAGATAGATTGATCAAATTCGCTTCAAAATCACTTGTTAAAAGTTTCCGAACCCCCGATTGTTTTTGATAGGTCCAAGACCTATTTTCGGTGAATTATCACTTCCTCTCTGGGCACCAGGAACAAAAGACAAAAGTTATGAAGAAAAGGTTCTGCCAAAAAAATAAAAAAATAAAAAATGATGATTATGAAAGAGCAAAGTGTCTAGAATAAAGTCAAGAAAAACTCGAGAAGTTGCCCAAAGAAGGATTGTCGGAAGAGCCAAGAAAAATTCTAGACAAAAGTCTTAGCAAAAATCTGCCTCTTCCGAAGAACTCATCGTGAAATTCAAGCCAATCTCTATCCAAAAAGGGATACTCTAAAGAATCAAAATCTATAAATTCTCTTTAAAAATCAAAAGATCCAAAAACCTTCACCATTCCATAAACTCTCCTCCAACCAACCCTACAACCCGCTTCCTCTTGAAAGAATTCCTAGGAAGAAGATCAGTGCCGTCATTACTTAACCGGTGGAGATATAGATGCTTTACCAAGCCTATGATGAAAACTTTTACACGACTGGCTTCTGAGTGACAATACAACTAGATTAATGCACCCTAAACACTAGAGTGATATGATTGATCTGCTAGTGAAAAGCCTGGTCATGTATACTCTACATCTGAGAGTTGGAAAGTACGCCTTTTTCACCATGGACGCGACTAAAATCTAGCGACTAAACCATCAACGTTCAAAAACTTTCGAAAGATGTGCAAACTTCTGATGAAAGCATAATAAAAGAACCCAAGGGTGGGCGACAGAGAATCTATTAGAAGATAACCGTATATTCTGTCTTTTTGCTTGAGGACAAGCAAAGCTAAGTGTGGGGTGTTTGATATCGGCCAAAAAGTCATGTTTTTACCACGATATTAAGCCCTAAATTAATAAAATTCCAAACTTTTTCGAAAAAATAGTCGCTTTTTTGGTTAATTTTATAGATTAAGTAATTACGAAAAAAATGCAAAAAGAATCAAGTAAATCGGAGCTAAAACGAAGAATCTAGAGCGAAAACGGTGAAAGACAAGTACGACTCTGGAAACCAAGTTACGATCCAGCAAAAATAGCAAACCAGAGTAGCCATACGGCTTGCCATCCGGGCTGCCATATGGTTTGCCACATGGGAAACGGCTTGACATGCATCCGGGCACAACAAACAGCTCACCATGCCATACGGGCAGGGCATACGGCTTGCAGCCGTATGGCAGCTGAATCTTTGACTATTTATGGGGCTTTTTGAATTCATTTTTACACACACTCAATTTGTACTTCATTTTAGATTTTCAAGTATTTTAATTAGTTTTTAGTAGTAGCTAGCTTAGCTTTTATTTTTCGGAGGATATCCTGGCGAGTCCCTGCGATCTCGACGATAGATTTGTATGCTAGCATCTTAAGGATTGACCAACCTAGGTTGTGATCAGAACTTATTCACCTATATGAACTTAGCAGCTTCATAGGATTAAGACCCCTGGTTATACTATATCTGAAGATTCTATGAACTCGATATGGCCAGAGCTCCTGATAGGCATTTAATGCGCTTTTAGGACACGGAACCTAGGAATTGAGACATGAATGACCTAGTATGCATATTGATTATTCCAAAGAGACCTCTTAGGAGCTATTAAGATCTAGTTAGTGCCTTAACTGTTTGACCCAAACATATTGCATGTTCTTGGTTGGTTGTTGCCCTAGGATTAAGTCATATCAACTGTTCAGGTATCTATTAGGTTTCTATCTGCTTTACTTTCAGTATATCAACTGTAATGTTGTATAATATTTAGATTGGTATGATCTCATTAGTATGATGAAATGGTTGCTAGTTTATTAATGTTTTGTCAACATTGCCCGACAGACTCCTTCCGTTTGTGATCAGTGTTCACTCAACATGGCACGTTGTTATTCAGTTACCCAAACTATAATGAGGGTTAGGATTAGAACTCAACTTACTAATAAACCTAGTGCTTAATTAAGGATAACCTCCGAGGTATAGTTACCTTTCAATTATTTAACCAATTTGACATACTTTTCACTACTCAACGAGAACTCCGAGAGTCTAAAGATAAGTAGGTCTGTGTAATTGGCTCATCCAACCAGATCTAAACCATTCTAATCATAGTTTTAGCATAAACATAATTACCTTTCCCTAGCCCAAACTGATATCTTGGTCAACATTTCCATGAACTGCATACTCCGGATATCCCTCCATCACCTTTACTTTTCCGTAATTAGGACTATTAGCTTAAGACTAACTACTATCTTTAATCTAGGTAATTTAACTAAAGACAATTATCCACTTGATCTTCAATTCGTTAAACCATTCATAAATACGACCCTGGGTTAACTTATACCTTCTACCTTAGAAAGTTAAAAGTAAATTTAGGCCCCGCAAAATATAAATAATAAACCACTATTCTCCCTCTAGATAGCTAATTCTGACGTCTTGCGGCCTAACGACACCGCAAAAATAAAATAGTCCATTTCGGTCATATCAATGGCCATTCATTGGTGTACAATTTAACCATTAAAATAAAAATCTCACAATGAATTATTCCAAACTTTCTATAGAGGATCACTTAAAAGCCTCAAGACAACCTCACGGAACTGCTATAATTCCACCAACTATTAAGACTAATTTCACTATTGAAAACAAATATTATATTTATTTAAAGAATAATGTGAATTTAATGGAACTATTATGGAAGATGTTTACCAACATCTTTACAATTTTACTAGTATATGCACACTATTTAAGTATAATGAAATAGAAGACGAACAAATTTATCTCATACTATTTTCTTGGACACTTAAGGGAGAAGCTAAAGACTGGTTTAATCAAATCGCTGAAAGAAAAATATCTACATGGGATCAAATGGTTGAAAAATTCTTAAAACGATTCTTTCCACCTTCTAAAATGATAAGGTTACAAAATGAAATGATTCAATTCAATCAAGGTCCTCAAGAAACCTTATATGATACTTGGACTAGATGTGAAAAGTTAATAAAATCATGTCCACAACATGGCTTAAATGATGTTCAAATATTGATGCAATTTTATAATAATATAACAATTACTACTACAAAAGAAATCGATGCCGCCGCTGGTGGTTCATCTCTTTCTAAAACTCTCGAGGAAGTACAACAATTAATAACCGAGTTAGCTATTCAATCACATGATTGGTATCAAAAAAATAATAATCAACAAGATGTTAAACTTGAATCTAAAAGTGAAATAACTACATTACAAAATAAAATAGAAATACTAGAAAAGGAATTTAAAGAATTAAAAGAAAAACTTATTTTAACTTTAGAACAAGAAAATGTTTCTCAAATTTCTCAAAATGAAACCATAAGTAAAGAATTAGCAAATATGATACGAGGATATATCTATAATCAATCTGAATTAAATAATGGTATTTTATATAAAATTTTTGAACTATATCATAATCATCAAAATTTAATACTTAACTTAGAAAAGGATATGGGAATTTTATCTAAACAACTTGCTGTTAGAGAAATTGGAACATTACCATCTAATACATTAGAAAACCCTATGGGTAATCAAGAAATACAAGCTATAACTACTAGGAGTGGTAAAACAACACAAGACCCCATTATGCCAAGTCAAGAGGAAAAACTAGTAATGAAAATCAACAAAAACGCCTTGAGAACTTCGTTAATATGTTCAATCAAATAAAGTTTAATATACCTTTAATAGACCTATTTAAAGAAAAACACCAATATGGAAAATGTTTAAACACTCTGTTATCTAATAAAGGTAAAGATGTTGAAAAGTCTTCTAGGTTTATAATAAAAGAATGTAAAGCTATGTTTCAAAAATTTGATATACCCGAAAAATTAGGAGATTCCGGAAGTATCACTGTTCCATGTTCTTTCAACAACTCTAGAATATATCAAGCATTAGCAGATACGTGTGCTAATATTAACTTAATGCCATATTCTGTAAAACCCCAAATTTTCAATCAAGAAGGATTTATGGTTAAATGTTGGTTCAAGGCTAAAAAACCTTGTTTGGTGTAAAACCGACAAAATGCACTTTATTTCGTAGGTAAAACTGAATAAGACTTGCACGGATTTTGTGAGTTAAGGAATGAGGAATAACGTTCCGAAGGGAGGAACGGCGTTCCAAAGGAAGGAACGACATTCCAAAGGAAGGAACGACGTTTCAAAGGAAGGAACGACGTTCCAAAAGGAGGAACGACATCCCAGAATCCTAGAACGACGTTAAGTAATGAAGGATTGGGTAACAGAAAAACAAAGAATTTTGGATCAGTTTGAGGAACGGCGTTCCCCTTTGTAGAACAACGTTCTTGATTTACGTAGGGGAGGATCGACGTTCCTATTTATGGAATGACGTTCCTGTTGCCAGATCAGAATTTTAAACCCATTTTTAAAGGCTTGTTTGAAGGGCATTTTGGTCAATTCACTTGGGTGCCAGTTTGGAGCCATAAGATTAGATCTAGATCCCATTTTGGATCTCATTTC
The DNA here is from genome assembly GCF_046630445.1 of Rutidosis leptorrhynchoides. NCBI lineage: Eukaryota > Viridiplantae > Streptophyta > Magnoliopsida > Asterales > Asteraceae > Rutidosis > Rutidosis leptorrhynchoides. The sequence goes on along the minus strand of NC_092338.1, from coordinate 181,260,556 downwards.
ACCCACTAAAACACTCTCATCTCTTTTAGAGTGAGAAAACTTCATTTTAGAGTGAGAAAGCTTGGTTTCAGGAAGAAGAAGAAGAAGAAGAAGAAGAAGAAGAAGAAGAAGAAGAAGAAGTTATCTCTTCAAGGTGCAAGTGTTAAGGTTATTCGCCTCGTTCTTGGCTACATTTTGGTAGTAGTGGTAAGTTCCAACTCCGAATTTTAATTGTTGATTAGATATTCAAAGTTAGGGTTTGAGCTTAAATTGATGAGAAACTCATTGATGATCATGAAGTGAGTTTATTGTAGCTAGTAATTAGGTTTAGAATAATTGTTGGTGGGTTTTGGGTTGAAAGACTAATTGACCATGTCAGTGGGTATAATCACTAGGATTTGTGATTAAGTAGTTATTAGAACCCTAATGGGTATGTTAAGAAGCTTGATTTTGAAATGAGTCAAAATTAGGGTTTATGAGTTAATTTGAGGAAGACAAGTGTTTAACACTTGTGTTTTGGTTTAATTGGCGTTATAGGACCATTTTTACTAGTGTTAAGTGATTATTGGTTAGTTTGGGCATTGGTTATGTTTGGAAGTGTAATTGGGTTAAAATTGCACTAAATATCAATTTGGGTTAGTTTGTAATTATAACGACCCTCAATTTTTCCATTCTATATTTTTCCATATTAAATGCCCAACTATATAATTAAATTTATTAGTTAAACTTTAATCGATAATGATTAAGCGTTAAGAATTATAAAATATAATAGTTAACTTTGTGTAATAAACAACAAGTTAATAAAAGATAAAAATAATAAGCTTATTAACTTTTGTAAATAAATAACTTTAAAACTTGTGTACTTAAAATATTTAAACTTGGATAACTAAGGAACCATTTAAGCTAAATTAAAGTACAAGGTCTAAAGTGAAAAAGTTAAACCCTAACCCTAATAAACCCTATCCGATTTTAGGGAGGGTAAAATTACCCTTCTACCCCTAAAATTTTCGGCCAAGACACCCCTTAATCACCTCCTCATTTTTTTAACTTGTTCCCTAAGTAATTCCTTATTAAACCCTAACTGTAGAATAATCATATCCTCCCTATAAATAGAGACCTAGGCTAACCTATTCTATGTACCAAATCACAACAACAATTCTCTCCTAAATATCTCTCCCTCTCTCTCTAATTTTCGGCCAAAACCAAAAATTATCACCACCACCCCATCGAAAATCATCATCAATCTTCAAGGGTTTTCCATGTGATCTTCAAGTGTTCTTCATGTTCTTCAAGAATCTTCAAGGTGTTCTTCAAGTTTTTCAAGGCTTTGATCTTCAATCTTCATCGTGTTCATCTTTTCTTTGTTAGTCATCTTCAAATCTTCAAAGGTATAACATAAACCCTAATCTATTTACATAAACTTTGATCTTTAATTCATGTTATAAACTTGTTTAATCATAAACACATACATAAACACACCTAGATCTAAATATACATGAAAAAAATGTAATATATATGTATGTCAACCAAAAGAAAGAACTAGGGAAAAGGAAAGTTTGATCTTTAAAACCTAGAAGATTAGATAAAGATTTGTTTGTGTTTAATTAAGGAAACAAAATAACTATATATATATATATATATATATATATATATATATATATATATATATATATATATATATATATATATATATATATATATATATATATGCATGTAAAAAAATATATTTATCTATATATATATATATATATATATATACGAGTTATATATACATATACATATTAAAACCCTAAACCCTAATTACACCTAAACTATTATACATTAATTAAAACCCTAAACCTAACCCTAATTACTTAAACCCTAATTTACTAAACCCTAGTTTATTAAAACCCCAATTTATTAAACCTTAGGACAGTAATTAAACACTAGTCATTTATTATGAACCCTAATCATTAAAATACCACTTTAATTAACTAACCCTAATTAATGAAACCCTAATACTACTTATACTATTAATTAACATGTATACACTATTACTATTACTAACACCTACAACCAATTACTTATATTATAAAAACATTTTGGGATATGTATTAGAGATGTATAGATCTTCGAACTTTCTTGACGAATGGTTTCTACGAAACTCTAGGCGGAAGGGTTTGGATTTTCTGATTTAAAGGATCCTATAGCTCAAGCCCATAGACCTGAAATGGCCATTTGAAGGGAAAGCGGTGATTGAAAGCTTATCTAATACGGCAAGTATCCTAAAATGGAAATACTCTTAAAGTAGAAACTTTCTAGTTATAGAAACTTACTAAAATAAGAAACCTACTAAAAGTGGAAGCTTTCTAAAAATAGAAACTTAATAGGAAAGGAAACTTCGTAAAAACGAACTATACTTAAAACACTATCATACCTAAACACTTACTTAAACATGGGCAAAAACACATACTACTCTTAAATGTCAATAGGTCGACTTTCTGTTCATTCATCCAACTTTCTATTCCGAGGAATAACTAGCTCATCTCTCTACTTACTAGGGTGAATTCATAGCCCCACTGATAGTGCTCCAAATGAACATATATTTAGTAGCAATATCGTTCCAATATGTAAAGTTTTTAAATGTAATTTCCTTATTTTTAGTTGTAATAGTTAAATAAATAAGTGCGAAGACGAAAGACGCAAATCGCTCGAAAATGAAGATTTAAAGACAAAAACAAAGATTTGAAAGACCAAAACGTCCAAAAAGCTCAAATGTACAAGATACAATTAAAAAGGTTCAAATTATTGATGAAGAACGTCTAAAAATGACAAGAGTACAAGTTACAAAACGCAAAGTACACGATATAAAGTAGTACGCAAGGACGTTCGAAAATCCGGAACCGGGACATGAGTCAACTCTCAACGCTCGACGCAACGGTGTAAAAATTACGAGTCAACTATGCACAAGAATAAAATATAATATTTAAATAATTCATAATAAGAATAATATTAAATAATAAAAAGTTGTTAATTGAGCATAGTTCAGGGGTCGTAAGCGAAAATTCAATTTAACATTTTGCCTATATAAGGCAACGTATTACGATCAATTAAAGACACCCTTTTCTATCCTAAATCCCTTTTCTATATCTAATATCAATATCTATAATTCTCTATCATAATGTTAATGTAATAAGATATAACAATAATCTTAATTTTAAGTTTAAATTATGATAATAATAAGATTTATGATAGAGATCGTTTGAGTATGTAAGTCGAAATTCTGTCCGTGTAACGCTACGCTATTTTTAATCATTGTAAGTTATGTTCAACCTTTTTATATTAATGTCTCGTAGCTAAGTTATTATTATGCTTATTTAAAACGAAGTAATCATGATGTTGGGCTAATTACTAAAATTGGGTAATTGGGCTTTGTACCATAATTAAGGTTTGGGCAAAAGACCGACACTTGTGGAAATTGGACTATTGACTATTAATAGATGGGGGGTATTGTCTAATTGAGTGACAACTCATTGGAGTCTGTCGAACCTATCTTCAAATTAATTATCCTAATAATTAATAATGATTATGGTTGTCCTATTTAGTGACGTTCATATGGAATCTATTATAATCATTTAATTAATTATTCGGGTTGGGTAATTGATTATTCAAACTGATCAAGTGGGTAAATTAATATTCATATCTAATCAAAACAGGGGTAGATTACATACAGTGATAACTGGTGTAATTGTTGACAGAAGTGATAACTGCGTCACAGTTTAAATCCTTAATTAGTTGGAATATTTGACTTCGGGTATAAGGGTAATTTGACGAGGACACTCGCACTTTATATTTATGACCGATGGACTATTATGGATAAAAACCAGATAGGTATCAAATAAACCATGACAAAGGACAATTAACCCGAGTAACAATTAATTAAAATCAAAACGTCAAACATCATGATTACGAAAGTTTAAATAAGCATAATCCTTTTATTTCATATTCTATCGCAATTTTATTTATTGTTATTTTATTTATCGTCATTTATTTATTTTACGCACTTTAATTATTGTCATTTATCTTTACGCTTAAAAATATAAAATCGACAAACCGGTCATTAAACGGTAAAAACCCCCCTTTTATAATAATATTACTACTTATATATATATATATATTTATATAAATATAGTTTTATAAAAATATAGTACGTAATCACTAGCTCCCTGTGGAACGAACCGGACTTACTAAAAACTACACTACTCTACGATTAGGTACACTGCCTATAGTGTTGTAGCAAGGTTTAGGTATATCCCATCCGTAAATTAATAAAACTTGTGTCATATTTTGTAGTATTTCCTAGTAAAAATAATACTATTTCGTACCCTCACGCTACATCATCAAGTTTTTGGCGCCGCTGCCGGGGAGCGCTAAAACGCTATATTTTTAATTATAATAATATTGAAATAAAATATAATAATATAATAATATTGAAATAGAATATAATAATATAATAATATTGAAATAGAATATAATAATATAATAATATTTTAGAATATATTTTGAATCGTAAAAGTTTTAAAAAGTCGTATTTATTAAATACTTCAGGGGTATATTATGTAAATTGTAATTAATAATTTCTATCATGTCGCTTTCATGTGAATAGTAAATTAATTAATTTCTTTTCATTTACTATTCATGAATAGTAAATGAATTAAAAAAAAAAGTTTTGAAAAAAAATAATAATTATAAAAAAAAGTATTAATTTGTAAAAAAAAAAAATTGTAAAAAAAAAAAAACGTTTTTTTTTTTAGAAAAAAAAATTCGTTTTTAAAAAAAAAAAAAAAAACATAAAAAAAAAACTTAAAAAAAAAAAAAACGTAAAAAAAAAATTATTAAAAAAAAAATATATATTTTTTAAGATTTTGTCTATAAAAAAAATTGTTTTTTTAGTTTTATTACCTTTAGATTTTTAGACTATAGTCGCAACTTTTAGTATTAAGTTTAGTTTTGCCATAGTTATTTTTACTTCTAGAATTTTTAGGCTTTGCCGTAAAATTCCTTAAGTGCTTATTCCTTAGATTAAGTTTTAGGTGCTTTAGAATTTTACGACGCCGTATTTCGCACTACTTTCTTATTTTTATTTTTCGACGCCTATTTTTCGACCTTTTTATTTTTCGACCTTTTTCGACGCGCAATCTTTTTCTTTCTTATTTCTCGCCATTCTAGTTTTTAGGACTTAGATTTTTTTCTACTTCTTCTCTAAATTTCTTAAAATTACGAAAATTTATTTTAAGTGGTTAAATTGATAGACATCAAAATTTTCTGGTTCGTAGTAATAGTTGGATTTGTACGTGGACCGGGTTATTGGAGCCAAACAGTACTCAATTATATTGAGACCAAACGAATCCTGCCCCTCTGCTGCATCTTTTGGCTATTCGAAACGTGGGCAAAATCAGAAAAGTCTATTGATTGGACAACTTATATAAGTTTTTCTTATTTTTATAACTAATAGGATATTCTGTGAATGCACCGAGCAAAACGTTCACCACCTTTCATACGTTCACCACCTGTAACTCGATCAAGACATCTAGCAAATATTGTCGCCGTTGATTTTTCTTTAGAATCGTCATCTAGTCGAACAAGAACTCCAACTCAAATTTCCGATAATCCATCTTTTGAACCCGACTTCACAATTAAGAACCCGGAGCATATTCAAGGACAATTCCAAGATCCTGAACCACTAATTATTCCTCCTGAGCCACAAACCATTAAATCAGAATCCTCTAGTGATTCGTATTCAACAAATTCAATTATGGAAGTAACGGAACCTCTAAGTATGGAAGATCGAATGAGAGCCACACGCACGGGCCAAGGTCACGCCATTATTAAGCCAGAAGTTAATGCGCCAGATTATGAAATCAAAGGACAAATTCTACACATGGTAACTAACCAATGCCAATTCAGTGGTGCACCGAATGAAGATCCTAACGAACACCTTCGTACGTTTAAAAGAATTTGTACACTATTCAAAATCCGAGAAGTGGAAGATGAGCAGATCTATCTCATGTTGTTTCCCTGGACTTTAAAGGGAGAAGCCAAAGATTGGTTAGAATCGTTACCTGAAGGGGCGATTGACACATGGGATGTTTTAGTTGAAAAATTTCTTAAACAATTCTTTCCGGCATCCAAAGCCGTGAGACTTCAAGGAGAAATTGTTACGTTCGCGCAAAAGCCAAATGAAACTCTATATGAGGCGTGGACAAGATTTGGAAAGTTGTTGAGAGGATGTCCTCAACACGGTTTAGACACTTATCAAATAGTACAAATATTCTACCAAGGTGTCAACGTTGCTACACGAAAAGACATCGACATAACAGCTGGTGGTTCCATTATGAAGAAAACCGCAACTGAAGCTTACAAAATTATTGATAACACAGCCTCCCACTCTCATGAGTGGCATCAAGAAAAAGATATTTTTCGTTCATCTAAAGCGGCTAGAGCCGATTCTAGCCATGACTTTGATTCCGTTTCCGCAAAAATAGATGCTTTCGAAAGACGAATGGAAAAGATGAATAAAGATATTCACGCAATACGAATCAGTTGTGAGCAATGCGGTGGACCACACTTAATGAAAGACTGTCACATTGAACAAACGATGGAACAACGTGAGAATGTTGTCTACATGAACCAAAGGCTGGAAAATAGTTATCAGAATAATTATCAACCGCCAAGGCCAAACTTCAATCGAAATCAAAACATTCTTTACAATCCAAAAGGACCCGACAATAACTCGTATAACCAACAAGGTTCGAATAACCAACCAACTCAAAACAACACTTTCAATCAACAAAGACCTGGCTTGTATAAACCACCACAACAAACCGACGAGAAGAAGTCAAATCTGGAAGAAGTGGTATTTAAGCTAGTTGAATCTCAAACACAATTTATTGAAACTCAAACCCAAACGAATGAGAGGTTTGAGCAGTCATTTAGAACTCAACAAGCTTCCATTTTGAATCTAGAAAAACAAGTAGGTACTCTTGTTAGATTGATGAGTGAAAGGGAACAAGGAAAGCTACCGAGTAATAATGAAGTAAATCCTCGGAATGAAAATGTTAACATGATATCAACAAATTCTGAAAAACCAATACCAGAAGATGGGAAAGTTTTAGATGTAAGTAACAATGAAGAAGTTACACCACCACCACCACCCGAGTATGTAAAGCCAGTGGTGGCACCATACAGACCACCCATCCCGTTTCCAAGAAAAGGAGTTGAGTATGAGCAAGTAATAGGTAATAAAGTTTGTGATACCTCTGGAAAGAAGAAGAAGAAGAATAAAAAAGTGCAAGAAACAAAAACAGTAGAAGTAAACCCGGTGAAGACAGTTCCACCAAATCCTCCACCTAGGGTAGGTGATCCGGGTGAATTTATTGTTCCTTGTCTACTTAGTGACTGTGTCATGTATGATGCACTAGCAGATTTAGGTTCAAGTGTGAGTGTTATGCCTCTTTCATTATATAAGAGATTAGGTGTAGGTGAGTTAACTCCAACGGATATGAGTGTTCGACTCCTTGATCAAACCATTAAGCACCCAGTTGGAATTGCTGACAACCTACCCGTTCAAGTAGGTAATTTAACCTTTCTAGTCGAATTCATTGTCATTGACATAGAAGAGGACTCAAACGTTCCTCTAATTTTAGGTCGACCATTCTTAGCGTCCACCGGGGCGTTATTTGATGTAGGAAATGGAAGAATGACACTTAAAAGTGGTGACAAATCTATCACCTTTATGATTCGAAAGTCTAAATCTCCACCAACCAAAACCATTGAACAAAAAAAAATGATTGGTAGTAACCATGTTGTTTTACCAACTCCAGCGGTAGTGCTAAACAATAATGAAACGCCTAAGTGTGGGGAAAATGAAGTAACACCTAATGATGACTTGATAATAAAGAACCCCGTTGTTGATACGAAATTAAATGATCCCGTTATTAATAGTTCAATGAAGAAACTTATTAAACGGATTCGCGATGCTAGAACCAAGGGGAACTTTAAGTTATGTAACCGTTTAGTATCCAATCTATCACCTAAAGAAAAGGAGAAACTAGTTGAAATTGTGGATATTACACAGGAATCCGACCAATGGCTTAAAGAAAAAGTCACGGATATGCAAGTTGATTATGGACCAAGAGAAATTGACGATGAAGTTAATCACAATTTCAACACCACAGCTACCTAAGTGTGGGGAGATTCAAATGTTCTAAAAAGAAGACGATGTTATCTAGAATTAGTTATTCTGTTCTCGTGTAGTTCCGAGAATGGAATCCGATTGGTCTTTTCCGCTAGCAGACACTAAAGAACTAGTTTTCTCCCTCCATTCTGAATTTTTATTTTTTTTAGGTTTTATTTGAAATTAATATGCATTTTAATTTATGTTTTATTGTGATTTTAAAAAACAAAATTTACTTTATTTCTTTAAGTTAAAAATATGATTTTTAAAATTCGTCGTAAGTTGAACACTAGGTCATTGAACCGAAATTGCTTTACCCGAGGGTGGGACGGCAAATTTTGTTATCATTATTTTTAATTTTATTGATCTAAAGTATGCCAAAAAGATATTAGACTTTATAAATTTTTGAACGTGGGGTAATATACCCAACTTCAAAAATATGTATATATATATTTGTATTTTATATTATGTACAAAACAGGGTAGAACAACGCACTTTCAAAGACTAACATTAAGTTCAGCAATAGCTACTGATTTTGACGACAAGAAGCAAAATATCAAATGTGATGTAAAATAATATGCTTACAAACTGGGTATTTTTAATCACTTTTCTACACTAATCACCCTCATGAATTTATAATTATAGTCTGATTTCATGCAAATGAGGGCATTGCATGATCTCAAGTGTGGGGAAGGGTTATAAATTCTCTCGGGTTTGCACTTAGTTTATTTGCCAAATTTTGTGAAAATTTGAAAAATTTTCAACTAAATGAATTTAAAATCATGTTTATACATATTTATGAACGGTGAAAACTAGGTGATAATACCGAAATTATCGTTACCTCGAAAAGGACATAAATTGAGAAACACTCTAAAACGCTTAAATTCATTTAAAATGAAATAAAAGAAAATAAAAAGGCAAAGAAAGAAACTAAGTGTGGGAAGAATGTACCAAGTTATTCAATTTAAAACATATATCGCATATTTTTGTACAAGATTATTGCAGGTACTTTTGCTTTGGACGATACTAATCAGTTTTACCCGGTTTACTGTAATACATTTGAAAGAAAGATGGATCTACACGATGAATCAATTCCATCATTAAAAGGAAGTAAAGTCTTCCGAAAAAGACACGCGCTTCTTGATTTAGGTCATGAAGTTGTCGTCCAGACCAGCTGTAGGTTGACGAAAAATCTAGAAAAGTCATCTCTAAAATCAGCAGGAAATCCACGGACCTCAGCATCAAACAGGGTTGCCAAGTGGTCAGATTTATCCTAACCATGAGAAGGATTTATCTCGTACAATGGGGAGGCACCGTGCAAATTAGCTTGATAAGACTAATGAATCAGATCCCCAGAAAAGGATAATCTCCTTAAAGATTAAAAATCAGCTTTTAAGACTGATAATACTCAATCCTAGAGATTGACCTTAAAGATTGAGAATTCAAACTCATGGAATTCGATGATATCTAAACTCGAGCTTGAACGAGAAAATATTTTGATCAAAAATACAAACCAATTTTTTTTTTGAAAAACCATTTTCAATGCGTTCATTACCATTGAACGTAAAATCCTGAGAATTCATCAGAATTCATTAGGTCACCTGAACCAAATCGGGTGTCAACCGTAAGAACGGTGGTTGCATAGCATGGTCGGAGACAGGACCTTGTGCCAGACCGAAAAATTATAGGATGATCTTTACTATCGCTACTACCAAGGATAGTTCTAGCATCCGACACGTTAATAAGACCATAATCATCTGCATGTCACGGGACATTGCCTTAACAGTTTCTTGTTCATCGCTTTCCTTTACAACCGGACGGTAGTTTGCCGAAAGGTAATATACGGGACAAGTAAACTGGACGTGTTGCTTTCCTAATACAAGGTTAGCAAGTGGGTAACACAAAACCACAAGTGTTGAGCTAAAATTTTCAAATCTGAAACCCACACAACCCACAAAAATATTTTGCAAACACCGGTGAAGGGTTATTCCGGAAAACTTATCTAGGGTAAAAGCTAGATTAAATTTTCAAAAAGATCAAATGTTTTCATAAAGATCCAATTTCCTTAAGGATCTACATTTTAATAGTCATGTGGGACTGTAAACCACCTTTCAAATGTGCACTTTGCTTTGGAAACCGAAAGTAAATCGGCTATTTGATTGCAAGTGTCGTTGACCTAAACCCGAGGCAACTGTGGATGACACACCCACCTTTAACCATCATTACTGTCATTGTTTATACCGCTATATCAAAATCACTGATGTACAAAGTGTGATGAATAAAAAAGTGATTCATGTATGTTTTTATTTCAAGTTCTGTATTGCTTGAGGACAAGCAACGCTCAAGTGTGAGGATATTTGATAGTGCTCCAAATGAACATATATTTAGTAGCAATATCGTTCCAATATGTAAAGTTTTTAAATGTAATTTCCTTATTTTTAGTTGTAATAGTTAAATAAATAAGTGCGAAGACGAAAGACGCAAATCGCTCGAAAATGAAGATTTAAAGACAAAAACAAAGATTTGAAAGACCAAAACGTCCAAAAAGCTCAAATGTACAAGATACAATTAAAAAGGTTCAAATTATTGATGAAGAACGTCTAAAAATGACAAGAGTACAAGTTACAAAACGCAAAGTACACGATATAAAGTAGTACGCAAGGACGTTCGAAAATCCGGAACCGGGACATGAGTCAACTCTCAACGCTCGACGCAACGGTGTAAAAATTACGAGTCAACTATGCACAAGAATAAAATATAATATTTAAATAATTCATAATAAGAATAATATTAAATAATAAAAAGTTGTTAATTGAGCATAGTTCAGGGGTCGTAAGCGAAAATTCAATTTAACATTTTGCCTATATAAGGCAACGTATTACGATCAATTAAAGACACCCTTTTCTATCCTAAATCCCTTTTCTATATCTAATATCAATATCTATAATTCTCTATCATAATGTTAATGTAATAAGATATAACAATAATCTTAATTTTAAGTTTAAATTATGATAATAATAAGATTTATGATAGAGATCGTTTGAGTATGTAAGTCGAAATTCTGTCCGTGTAACGCTACGCTATTTTTAATCATTGTAAGTTATGTTCAACCTTTTTATATTAATGTCTCGTAGCTAAGTTATTATTATGCTTATTTAAAACGAAGTAATCATGATGTTGGGCTAATTACTAAAATTGGGTAATTGGGCTTTGTACCATAATTAAGGTTTGGGCAAAAGACCGACACTTGTGGAAATTGGACTATTGACTATTAATAGATGGGGGGTATTGTCTAATTGAGTGACAACTCATTGGAGTCTGTCGAACCTATCTTCAAATTAATTATCCTAATAATTAATAATGATTATGGTTGTCCTATTTAGTGACGTTCATATGGAATCTATTATAATCATTTAATTAATTATTCGGGTTGGGTAATTGATTATTCAAACTGATCAAGTGGGTAAATTAATATTCATATCTAATCAAAACAGGGGTAGATTACATACAGTGATAACTGGTGTAATTGTTGACAGAAGTGATAACTGCGTCACAGTTTAAATCCTTAATTAGTTGGAATATTTGACTTCGGGTATAAGGGTAATTTGACGAGGACACTCGCACTTTATATTTATGACCGATGGACTATTATGGATAAAAACCAGATAGGTATCAAATAAACCATGACAAAGGACAATTAACCCGAGTAACAATTAATTAAAATCAAAACGTCAAACATCATGATTACGAAAGTTTAAATAAGCATAATCCTTTTATTTCATATTCTATCGCAATTTTATTTATTGTTATTTTATTTATCGTCATTTATTTATTTTACGCACTTTAATTATTGTCATTTATCTTTACGCTTAAAAATATAAAATCGACAAACCGGTCATTAAACGGTAAAACCCCCCTTTTATAATAATATTACTACTTATATATATATATATATTTATATAAATATAGTTTTATAAAAATATAGTACGTAATCACTAGCTCCCTGTGGAACGAACCGGACTTACTAAAAACTACACTACTCTACGATTAGGTACACTGCCTATAGTGTTGTAGCAAGGTTTAGGTATATCCCATCCGTAAATTAATAAAACTTGTGTCATATTTTGTAGTATTTCCTAGTAAAAATAATACTATTTCGTACCCTCACGCTACATCATCACCCACTGTTTATTGCTATCAAACTTACTTACTTTTATTGGGGTGAGACACATGATGTTATTTTACATTTTACAATTTAGACACAAGTACCAACTGTTAAAACTATGCTATATCCGGCTATGTCCGACTAAGTCCCTACAGTGATATTTTTAATTACTCGTTGAATGCATGTTTAATTATTGGGGGTAGGCCTATCGGGAGTAACGTCCCCGATACATTTGACTAAGTCATTGTATTACTTAATAATGAAATTAAACCGACAAGTATAAACTACAGCTTTTCTTCGGGGCAAACTTGAACGTTCAGTCTAAATATCACGCATTGGCATAACTTTTTGATCTGCGAGATCAACTTTACAAACTAAATCTTGTGGTCTAAAACAACGGTCAAACTTATTTGTTAAACCTATGAACTTCACTAAACCTTTTTGGTTGACACTTTATCATGTTTTGTCTTAGGTGCTGTTTGATCAAGTTACTTATCTACTGCTTATGTGATGCTACTTGGACATAGGATCAAGAGATATCGCATTTATTACTATTGCATTTGAACATTTACTATATTTCCTTCATTGTAACGACATTTCATTTTTCGCTGCGTACTCTCAATAATGATAATTTTATCATTTAGTATTGTTCTCGTTTATTATAATATGTTGGTTTGTTTGGTATTAAGTCACATTTTGCCCAAGCCCTAACTGGGGGTGTGATAGATTGGTATCAGAGGAAACCAGGCTGTTATAGAGAACCAGGATTGCATCTTTATGTGTGCCTTACTTGTTAGCTAGGGTGCCTTAGCAATCTAGGAAACTATAACCTTTCCTGCCTTAGACTTTAAAGCACTTAGGATTGCCTTATAATCTTAATACTTATGCTTTACTAAACTTGACTTAAAGATTCTAATCAAAAGTCTCATTCCTAATGTTAGGATGTCAAGCTCAAGCATTAATAAACCAACTCGCTCCAAGCCAACCGAAGAAGATACTAAAGGGTCTTCCACTGAAAGACCAGTCCAAAGTCCACGTTATAGCTTTGGTGGTTGAAATGCCCCATTCATATTAATTATAAACGTTTCATATTAATTAGTTTCTTTGCGAGGTTTTCACCTCCATATGAGACGTTTTTCAAATCTTGCATTCATTTTTAAAAACAACCATAACCTTTATTATTGAATAAAGGTCTTAATGACATAATTTAGATTGTCTATCAAAGACAATCTCCTCAAATAAATAAGTTTTTACACAACCCATTACAATATGATCAAATATATTACAACAAATACTCCGAATGCAAGTTTAAACAATATAAACAATTATGCCGACTCCAAATCTTGACCTTGGGTTGGCATACGACAGCGAAAGCGTTTTAAATATTCACCTGAGAATAAACATGCTTAAAACGTCAACAAAAAATGTTGGTGAGTCATAGGTTTAATTTCTATATAATAATCATAACATTTAATAAGCCACAAGATTTCATTTAATCAAGCGCGCAGGATCGTTACAACTGCAAAAATCATTCATACGATGAGTCGCCTGGTAACCGACCTTAACATAGAGCGCTTAAGATATCTGGCATCATACATTCCACTAATCAAATGTATGACAAGAACCCTTCGAAGTACTAAAGCATTTCCACTATTCGAAAATGGGGGTGGTTGGTGCCCGTAGATCTACCTTTAGGATTCGCGTCAATTAGTGTTTTTCACTAATTCTTAGGTTACCAAGCATAATAATAATAAGTACAGATATCCGGTATAACAAAACAGTCGTAGAATGTAGTTTCATGAACTTGTGCTTATTTTGTAAAACATTTATAAATTTGCATGTATTCTCATTCCAAATTAATTTAGATAGTAAAAATGGAACTATAACTCACTTTCACAGATTACTAATTCGTCGAGAATTAGACTTGGCCACGGGTTGATTTATGAATCTATAACAATATATACATATATTAAAATATGATCGAAATATATTCACAATATTTTCTTTATTACGTGTTGATGATTTTAGTTGTCCAGTTAGCAGTCCAATGTTAGTAGTCCATAATTTGTCGTACATGAATAACTTAATATATATCTTGAATCAATCCACGACCTAGTGTATACATATCTCAGTATTGATCACAACTCAAACTATATATATATATTTTGGAATCAACCTCAACCCTGTATAGCTAACTCCAACATTTACATATAGAGTGTCTATGGTTGTTCCGCAATATATATATATATATATATATATATATATATATATATATATATATATATATATATATATATATATAGATGGGTCGACATGATAGGTCGAAACATTGTATACGTATATATGGTATCTCAAGATTACATAATATACAATATAAGTTGATTAAGTTATGTTTGGAATAGATATCTTACAAATTTTCACGTAGCTAAAATGAGTAGTTTTTACCAATTTTGTTTTACCCGTCATTTCTTCGTTTCAAATCCGTTTTGAGTGATTTAAGCGGATACGGTTTCATATTGAACTTAAATTTATGAAACTAAACAGAAAAAGTATAGTTTTCTAGTCAAAAATATAAGTTACAAGTCGTTTTTGAAAGAGGTAGTCATTTCCGTCGAAAGAACGACATCTTGATGACTATTTTGAAAAACATACTTTCACTTTGAGTTTAACCATGATTTTTGGATATAGTTTCATATTCATAATAAAAATCATTTTCCCAGAAGTATAGCTTTTAAATCAAAGTTTTTCATAGTTTTTAATTATCCAAACCAAAACAGCCCCCGGTTGTACTATGACGGCGTATATCCGCGGTTTTACGGTGTTCTTCGTGTTTACAGGTTTTAAATCATTAAGTTAGCATATCATATTGATATAGAACATGTGTTTAATTAATTTTAAATGTTAAGTTAGAAGGATTAACTTTGTTTGCGAACAAGTTTAGAATTAACTAAAGTATGTTCTAGTGATTACAAGTTTAGCTCTTCGAATAAGATAGTTTTATATGGATGAATCGAATGATGTTATGAACATCATTACTACCTCAAGTTTTCTGGATAAACCTACTGAAAATAAGAAAAATAGATCTAGCTTCAAAGGATCCTTGGATGGCTTGAAAGTTCTTGAAGTAGAATCATGACACGAAAACAAGTTCAAGTAAGATTTTCACTTGAAATAAGATTGTTATAGTTATAGAAATTGAATCAAAGTTTGAATATGAATATTACCTTGAATAAGAAAGATAACCTACTGTAAATTATAAAGGTTTCTTGATCTTAGATGATGAGTTGGAATGGATTAGAAAGCTTGGAAGTATTCATGAAGACTTGATATGATTCTTGAAGTGTTCTTGAAAGATGGTTGTTTTTATGATGATTAAAGCTTATAATTGAAGCTAAAAGATGGTGAAAATGCTTGAAGATGATCAAGTATGATGTTAGGAGTATTTTGAGAGAGAAATTGGAGTGTAAGTATGAGAAAATGGAGTGAAGAAATGGTGTGCATTCATGAATACATTTTTTACATTTTATAAAGAAAAAAAAGATACTTAAGTTTGTGTTCTTGCTAAATAATTCATGCAAGTTGACAAATGATGGTTCCCACATGATCCTTAATCATTTAAGGCTACTAAGGAGCAGATTTTTATTAGTATAGATGAATAGTAAATACATCTAGAAGCTACATATTATACGAGTACAATACCATACATGTACGAGTATAATTTTTGATGAAAATGAATGAGAATGTAATTGTAAGCATTTTTTTTAACTAGAAGTACTTTGATATGTATCTTGAAGTCTTTCAAAAGTGTATAAATACATCATAATACATTACATGTATATATATTTAACTGAGTCGTTAAGTCATCGTTAGTCGTTACATGTAAGTGTTGTTTCGAAACCTTTAGGTTAACGATCTTGTTAAATATAATTGAACCATTATTATTACACTTAAATGAGATGTTAAATTTTTATGTTAACATGTTAACATGGTGTATTATCATATCTAATATCATATATATATATGTGTGTGAAATACTATTACAATGATAATCGTTACATATATGTATATTGTTTCGAAGTCTTTAAGTTAGTAGTCTCATCTTATACATATAACTCATTGTTATTATACTTAATGAGATACTTAAATATCATTTAATCAAATCATAAATATATATATCCAGATATATATTCCTTTAATTAATTATTACGATATATGAAGTTCGTGAATCGTCAGACATACTAGGTGTCCAAACGTTTGTATAAAATTCATTCCAAATAACCAAGTCTTAATGAGTTTGATTGCTTAACATGTTGGAAACATTTAATTATGTAAATATTAATCTTATATAAATTAGCGGAAAAATCCGGGTCGTTACATTATACACCCGTTAAATTAAATTTCGTCCCGAAATTTGAAATAGTACCTAGTTAACGTGCGATATCGGTAAATAGATGTGGATACTTCTGCTTCATTTGGTCTTCTCATTCCCTAGTGAATTCAGGTCCTCTAGGAGCATACCACCGAACCTTAACGATTGGTATCTTACTTTGTTTGAGTCGTTTGACCTCACGATCCATAATTTTGAAGGGTTCTTCGACGAAATTTAGTTTCTCGTCAATTTTAATCTCGTCTAAAGGAATAATGAGATCTTCGGTAGCTAGGCATTTCTTCAGGTTTGAAACATGAAAGGTGTTATGAATCTTTTCTAATTGTGGAGGTAGCTCAAGTCGATAGGCCACTGGCCCAATACGTTTTTCAATCTTGAATGGCCCAATGTATCTTGGGCTTAATTTCCCTCACTTTCCAAAACGAATAACCCCTTTCCAAGGTGATACCTTAAGCATAACCATATCACCCTCCTCAAACTCTAAAGGTTTCCTTCTAACATCCGCGTAGCTCTTTTGCCGACTCTGGGCTGTTTTCAATCGTTGCTGAATCTGAATGACCTTGTCGGTAGTTGCCTAAAAATTTTTGGACCTGTAATCTGTTTTTCCCCCACATCACTCCAACAAATCGGAGACCTGCACTTCCTCCCATAAAGTGCCTCGAATGGTGCCGCCTCAATACTAGAATGGTAGCTGTTGTTGTAGGAAAACTCAGCTAACGGTAGATGTCGATCCCAACTGCTTTCAAAATCAATAACACATGCTCATAGCATGTCTTCGAGTGTCTGAATCTTCCTTTCACTCTGCCCATCAGTTTGTGGATGATAGGCATTACTTAAATCTAGACGAGTTCCCAACGCTTCGTGTAATGCCTTCCAGAATCTAGAAGTAAATCTGCTATCACGATCAGAGATAATAGAGATTGGTATACCATGTCTAGAAACAACTTCTTTCAGGTATAATCGTGCTAATTTCTCTATACCATCCTCTTCTTTTATTGGCAGAAAGTGTGCTGACTTAGTAAGACGATCGACTATTACCCAAATCATATCATAACCACCTGTGGTTCTTGGTAACTTAGCAATGAAATCCATGGTAATGTTTTCCCATTTTCATTCTGGGATTTCAGGTTGTTGGAGTAGACCCGATGGTTTCTGATGCTCAGCTTTGACTTTAGAACAAGTCAAACATGCTCCTACATATGTGGCTATATCGGCCTTCATTCCTGGCCACCAAAAGTTTCTTTTGAGGTCTTGGTACATTTTTCCCGCTCCGGGATGTATTGAATATCTGGTTTTATGTGCTTCATCTAGTACCACTTTCCTCAAATCCCCATTCTTTGGTACCCAAATTCTTTCAGTTAAATACCTGGTTCCGTCTTTCCGAATATTAAGCTGTTTTTCTAATCCTCTGGGTATTTCCCTTCCAAAAATTCCTTCCTTTAAAACCTCCTGTTATGCCTCTTTTATTCGAGTAGTAAGATTAGTATGAATAATCATGTTCATAGCTTTTACTCGAATAGGTTCTCTTTCCTTTCGACTCAAGGCATCGGCTACCACATTTTCTTTCCCCGGGTGGTAACGGATTTCACAATCATAATCATTTAGCAGCTCAACCCATCTACGCTGCCTCATGTTTAGTTGCTTTTGATTTAAAATATGTTGGAGACTCTTGTGGTCGGTGTATACGATAAACTTGACCCCATATAGATAATGCCTCCACATCTTTAATGCAAAAACAACGGCGCCCAATTCCAGATCGTGTGTGGTATAGTTTTGTTCATGAATTTTGAGTTGTCGAGAAGCATATGCAATCACCTTCTTCCGTTGCATAAGAACACACCCAAAACCCATTCTTGATGCGTCGCAGCAGATAACGAAATCTTCCATTCCGTCAGGTAACGATAAAATAGGTACCGTAGTCAACTTCTTTTTCAACAATTGGAAGGCACCCTCTTATTCGGAAGTCCATTCATACTTCTTCCGCTTATGTGTCAAGGCAGTTAAAGGTTTGGCTATTCGGGAGAAATCTTGAATAAATCTCCTATAATAACCAGCTAAACCTAAAAATTGACGTATTGGCGTTGGAGTTTTCGGGGTTTCCTAATTTTTGATGGATTCGATCTTGGCGGGATTAACTTTGATTCCATTACTACTGACTACGTGACCAAGAAATTGTACTTCATTTAACCAAAAAGCACATTTAGAGAACTTAGCATAAAGTTGCTCTTTTCTTAACAACTCTAACACAAGTCTCAAGTGTTGTTCGTGTTCTTGGTTATTTTTCGAATAAATAAGGATGTCATCAATAAAGAAAATAACAAACTTATCTAAATATAGACTACATACTCGGTGCATGAGGTCCATGAAAACTGCAGGTGCATTGGTTAGACCGAATGGCATAACCATGAATTCGTAATGGCCATAACGAGTTCTGAAGGATGTTTTTGGTATATCGGCTTCTTTAACCCTCAGTTGATGATAACCCGACCTTAAGTCGATTTTGGAGTATATGCTCGAACCTTGGAGTTGATCAAATAGGTCGTCGATTCGGGGTAAAGGGTATCGGTTTTTGATGGTTACTTTGTTCAGCTCACGGTAATCGATATACATGCGAAAAGACCCATCTTTCTTTTTAACGAACAAAATTGGAGCTCCCCATGGTGACGTACTCGGTCGGATAAAACCACGTTCTAATAATTCTTGTAGCTGACTTTGTAATTCTTTCATTTCGGTGGGCGCAAGTCTATATGGAGCACGAGCTATTGGTGCAGCTCCTGGTACAAGATCTATTTGAAATTCAACGGATCGGTGTGGAGGTAGTCCCGGTAATTCGTCCGGAAACACATCAGGAAATTCTCTTGCAACAGGAACGTCATCAATTTTCTTTTCTTCTTTTTCAACCTTCTCGACGTGTGCTAGTATGGCATAGCAACCTTTACTTATTAGTTTACGCGCCTTCAAACTAGTAATAAGATTTAATTTGGCATTACCCTTTTCTCCGTACACCATTAAGGGTAACCCGTTTTCTCTCGGAATGCGAATCACCTTCTCATGACAAACAACTCCGACTTTCACCTTGGACATCCAGTCCATTCCAATAATTACGTCGAAGCTTCCCAATTCCACCGGTATCAAATCAATTGCAAACGTTTCGCTAACTAAACTAATTTTTCGATTTCGGCAAATTTTATCAACCTTAATTAGTTTACCGTTTGCTACTTCAACTATATACTTTTTATCCAAAGGCGTTAACGGGCAATTTAATTTGGCACAAAATTCTCTACTCATATAACTTCTATCGGCACCCAAATCAAATAAAACATAAGCAGGTGTATTGTTGATAAGAAACGTACCCGTAACAAGCTCCGGATCTTCCTGTGCTTTCTCTCCATTAATGTTGAAGGCTCTTCCACGGCCTTGCCTATTTCCATTCCTACACTGGTTTATGGTATGGCCCGGTTTTCCACATCCATAGCAAACAACGCCGTTATTATTTGTTCCGGCATTATTTACTCCTTTGTTTCTATTTGGTCCGTAGACTTCACACTTTGTCGCAATATGGCCATTCCTATTACACTTGGTACATAATTCTCTACAAAACCATTCTGGATGAAACGTATCACACCTGGGGCATATAGTTCTTTGCCTTTTGTTGTTGTCGTCGTTGTTGTTGTTGTTGTTGTTGTTGTTGTTGTTGTTAGGGTTATTGTTGTTGAGTCGTTTGTTGTTGTTATTGTTGTGATTGGGATTGTTGTTGTTGTTATTATTATTGGGATAGTTGTTGCGGTTATTGTTGCGATTGTTGTTGCGATTATTGTTGTTGTTGGGGTGGTTGCGATTGTTGTTGTAGTTGTTGTTTTGATTGTTGTTGTTGTACCGGTGACCCTGATCACTGCTTTCCTCCCACTTTCTTTTTCCCTGTTTCATTATGGACTCCTCGGCCGCTTCTTTCTTTATCCTTCCTGTAATTTGACCTATCAATTTGTGGGCTATACGGCTCGCTTTCTGCATTGTTGCAGGATCGTTAGCACCTACATGCTCTTGCATTCGTTCCGGCAACCCTTTTATGAATGCTTCAATTTTTGTTTCTTCGTCCTCAAATGCTCCAGGACACATTAAAGCCAGTTCATTGAAACGTCGCTCGTAGGTAGTGACATCTAACCCTTGGGTTGTCAGTGCTTTAAGCTCTGTCTTGAGCTTGTTGACTTCGGTCCTGGGACGGTACTCTTCCGTCATCATGTGCTTGAAAGCGGACCATGGAAGTACGTAGGTGGTATTCTGTCCTACGTAATCCATGTAGGTATTCCACCATGTCAAAGCAGTACCCCTGAAAGTATGTGTGGCATATTTAACTTTATCCTCTTCTGCATAGTTGCTGATTGCGAACACGGCTTCAACCTTCTCTGTCCACCACTTTAGTCCAACGGGTCCTTCAGTTCCTTCAAACTCATTGGGTTTGCAGGCCATAAAAGCTTTGTAGGAACATCCTACCCGGTTGCCATTGTTTCCTCCACTGCTGGAATCCGATTGGTTATTGTTGTTCATTGCATTCACCACTGCAGCCAGATTTGCAGCGAAAGCTTGAAGTTCTTCTGTGTTCAATTGTTGTTGTCTAGTAGCTGGAGGAGCCATTTCCTTCAAAAATAGCCGACTGAGTTAATCATATAGAGTTTTAAAAGTAGCCAAAAAGTATTTTGTAGCTTAATATGAACTTATTATTATAAAAACTTTTTCTTCATATTAGCGTTTTATAACTATTATAATGTTCATACTTAGCAGCTAACACACAAATTAACTACTAAAATTCTAATATGAAAAAATATGGTAAATTATTACGTTACTACGTAATAATAAGTTGTAATAATAATAATAAACCTTCCATGCTTATTCTTATTATTATACAATCATAAGGAAAATTACATTGCGGATTTTCTTAAAAACTTAAACACACAATATAATACATATTATACAATGCATGGAATACAGGATAGCTGCCGATGGTTCAAGAATGGCAAGATTTCTTAGATGTTGACGTTATTTCTTTCTCGACCAAACGTTTAGATTTTAGTTTGGATAGTTCTTTTTCCAATTCCTCCCAATTGGTTCTTTCGGCTAATTGTTTGGGGGCAAAACCAACAGTCGTTATACGAGCGGTCATTTTATAAACTGGTCTCTTAGGTGGTTCAGGTGGATGATCACAAACATTTTGTGTCATAATAGGTTCATCGGGTTTGGGATCTGGTATAATAACCAAAGATTTTCCCAAATCACATTGTGGTTCGGTAATTTCCACAACTTCTTCAGGATCCTCTTCTTCGGGTTCCTCTTCGGGATCTTCTTCTGGATCCTCTTCTGGAACCTCTACTGGCAATTGTGAATCTTCCCAATTTTCCCAACAATTTTCCACTTTAATGGTAGCACCAAAAGTTAACTTTTCTGTTGGTTCATAAGTTGTACGCTTTGACTCAGCCTCTGAATCACTTGATAAGTAAATGAAATCTGAATCACTAGAGATGCTTATATGATCGGATGAAGTCATCTATCACATAATAGTAGGCACGTTAAGAGAATGATATATCTTATAATATTTATATGTTAATAATCTTATGTTTCCAACAATTATATTAAGCAATCATTTTTAAAATAATTACGGTCGAAGTCCAGACTCACTAATGCATCAAAAATCAGTTAGACACACTAATGAAAAATTTTATGATTCTCTAAGACCAACGCTCGGATACCAACTGAAATGCCCCGTTCATATTAATTATAAACGTTTCATATTAATTGGTTTCTTTGCGAGGTTTTGACCTCTATATGAGACGTTTTTCAAATCTTGCATTCGTTTTTAAAAACAACCATAACCTTTATTATTGAATAAAGGTCTTAATGACATAATTTAGATTGTCTATCAAAGACAATCTCCTCAAATAAATAAGTTTTTACACAACCCATTACAATATGATCAAATATATTACAACAAATACTCCGAATGCAAGTTTAAACAATATAAACAATTATGCCGACTCCAAATCTTGACGTTGGGTTGGCATACGACAGCAGAAGCATTTTTAATATTCACCTGAGAATAAACATGCTTAAAACATTAACAAAAAATGTTGGTGAGTCATAGGTTTAATTTCTATATAATAATTATAACATTTAATAAGCCACAAGATTTCATTTAATCAAACGCGCAGGATCATTACAATTGCAAAAATCATTCATACGATGAGTTGCCTGGTAACCGACCTTAACATAGAGCGCTTAAGATATCTGGCATCATACATTCCACTATTCAAATGTATGACAAGAACCCTTCGAAGTACTAAAGCATTTCCACTATTCGAAAATGGGGGTGGTTGGTGCCCGTAGATCTACCTTTAGGATTCGTGTCAATTAGTATTTTTCACTAATTCTTAGGTTACCAAGCATAATAATAATAAGTACAGATATCCAATATAACAAAACAGTCGTAGAATCTAGTTTCATGAACTTGTGCTTATTTTGTAAAACATTTATAAATTTGCATGTATTCTCATCCCAAAATAATTTAGATAGTAAAAATGGAACTATAACTCACTTTCACAGATTACTAATTCGTCGAGAATTGGACTTGGCCACGGGTTAATTTATGAACCTATAACAATATATACATATATTAAAATATGATCGAAATATATTCACAATATTTTCTTTATTACGTGTTGATGATTTTAGTTGTCCAGTTAGCAGTCCAACGTTAGTAGTCCATAATTTTTCGTACATGAATAACTTAATATATATCTTGAATCAATCCACGACCTAGTGTATACATATCTCAGTATTGATCACAACTCAAACTATATATATATTTTGGAATCAACCTCAACCCTGTATAGCTAACTCCAACATTTGCATATAGAGTGTCTATGGTTGTTCCGCAATATATATATATATATAGATGGGTCAACATGATAGGTCGAAATATTGTATACGTGTCTATGATATCTCAAGATTACATAATATAAAATATAAGTTGATTAAGTTATGGTTGGAATAGATTTCTTAAAAATTTTCACGTAGCTAAAATGAGTTGTTTTTACCAATTTTGTTTTACCCGTCATTTCTTCGTTTCAAATCCGTTTTGAGTGATTTAAGCGTCTACGGTTTCATATTAACTTAAATTTATGAAACTAAATAGAAAATTATAGGTTTATAGTCGGAAATATAAGTTACAAGTCGTTTTTGAAAGAGGTAGTCATTTCCGTCGAAAGAACGACATCTTGATGACTATTTTGAAAAACATACTTTCACTTTGAGTTAAACCATGATTTTTGGATATAGTTTCATATTCATAAGAAAAATAATTTTCCCAGAAGTATAGCTTTTAAATCAAAATTTTTCATAGTTTTTAATTATCCAAACCAAAACAGCCCCTGGTTGTGCTACTACGGCGTATATCCGGTTTTACGGTGTTCTTCGTGTTTACAGGTTTTGAATCATTAAGTTAGTATATCATATAGATATAGAACATGTGTTTAATTGATTTTAAAAGTTAAGTTAGAAGGATTACGTTTTTTACATTTTATAAAGAAAAAAAGATACTTAAGTTTGTTTTCTTGATAAATAATTCATGCAAGTTGACAAATGATGGTTCCCACATGCTCCTTAATCATTTAAGGCTGCTAAGGAGCAGATTTGTATTAGTATAGATGAATAGTAAATACATCTAGAAGCTACGTATTATACGAGTACAATACCATACATGTACGAGTAGAATTTTTGATGAAAATGAATGAGAATGTAATTGTAAGCATTTTTGTTAACTAGAAGTACTTTGATATGTATCTTGAAGTCTTTCAAAAGTGTATAAATACATCATAATACATTACATGTATATATATTTAACTGAGTCGTTAAGTCATCGTTAGTCGTTACATGTAAGTGTTGTTTCGAAACCTTTAGGTTAACGATCTTGTTAAATATAATTGACCCATTGTTATTACACTTAAATGAGATGTTAAATTGTTATGTTAACATGTTAACATGGTGTATTATCATATCTAATATCATATATATATATATATATATATGTGAAATACTATTACAACGATAATCGTTACATATATGTATATTGTTTCGAAGTCTTCAAGTTAGTAGTCTCATCTTATACATATAACTCATTGTTATTATACTTAATGAGATACTTAAATATCATTTAATCAAATCATAAATATATATATCCAAATATATATTCCTTTAATTAATTATTACGATATATGACGTTCGTGAATCGTCAGACAGACTGGGTGTCCAAACGTTTGTATAAAATTCATTCCAAATAACGAAGTCTTAATGAGTTTGATTGCTTAACATATTGGAAACATTTAATTATGTAAATATTAATCTTATATATATTAGCGGAAAAATCCGAGTCGTTACAGTGGTCCTCATTCACCAAACTATAGCCCGGATACTCTACATGCTTCTCCCGATTTTCACCCGACTCAAGGATCTGAAAGCGAAGGAGAAAGCTTTGCTAATTCTGCTGACTCTGGCTCTTTTCACTAATTGGTACATATACCGATGAGTACTCCCAAATGGGATGCGCTTCAAAATCTCCCTAACTACGACAATGACTTCTCTAATTATGAGCCCGAAGAAGAGCCTATTGAAGAATCGTCTGAAAACTCAACTCTAAAGAGAAATCAACCCGAACCCGCTACCGGTCCATTATTTTGTAATAACATGGAGCACGTAAGGGTGAAGTGTGATATCATCAACCTTCAAATTAGTTGTGAGAAGAATAGGGAGTTTAGCAGACGCCACGTTGCTCGAATAGAAGTGCTTCTAAAAAACCTAAAAAAAGAAAACAAAATCTTGAAGGAAATCATCAAAGAATCCCTCGACTCTCAAACCGAAAGGCTAGAGAAACTTGTGAAGGATAACATGGAGAAAGTGATGAAGCAGTTTGAGGATGAGAAGAAGAGATATGAAGACTACTTCAATCTTGACATTTCCTAGTTTATTTTCCTATTTTTCCATCTATGTAAAGGCTATACCTTAAACTATTCATATTCCCAAATCGTGTATTAAAAGGCTTATTTTAACGCCTCGTTCCTTAATAATATAAAGTGTTTTATTTATATCATGTGATATCAATACTTTATCTTATCCATACTTTTAATTGCTCAACCCTATAACTTGTTAACTTATCCGACTTATGTTCACTTATGTAGCAACATCATGGTTCGTCCAGCTGCACCTACTGTTAACAATATCGTATTGACTACCGAGCAATTCCAACAACTACTCACTGCCGCACAAGGCAACAATCAAGCTAATAATGTTAATCCTCAACCGAAACCTTGTTCATACAAGGATTTCACAAACTGTAATCCTCCTGCATTTAAGGGAAATGAAAAAGCAGTTGAACTAGTTCTCTAGTTCGAGAAGATGGAGTTCATCTTCCGCATTTGCAACTGTGGTGATAACGATTGAGTAAAGTATGCCACTAGCTCATTAGGTGGTAATGCTTTAACTTGGTGGTCTGCTCATGCCAAGTCCGTAGGAATTGATAATGCTAATGCAATTCCATAGGACGAACTCAAAAGCATGATGATTAATAAATTCTGCCCAAGGAGTCAAGTTCAGAAACTTGAAGCTGAGTTCTGGGAACTCAAGGTGAAGATATTGAGAACTACACCAACCGATTTCTTGAACTCTCTACTCTGTGTCCCGAGATGTTTCCTACCAAAGCTAGAAGGATTGAATGATATATTGAAGGTCTCCCCGAGGATGTTCAGGGGAATGTTATTGATGTCGAGAAGGTTACTCTGGATGCTGTGATTCTCATGGCACAAAATCTAATGTTGGCCAAGAGAAGAAGAGCGTCGGCCATTAAGCCTGTTGACACCAAGGGTAATGAAGGAAAAAGGAAGTTTGAGCCGTCTCAAGGTTCAACTCAGAATGACAGTAAGAAGCTTGAGGATAGTACGAGGACGAATTATAGGGGTACCTATCCTTTTTGTATTTGTTGTGAGAGACATCACCCGGGGAAGTGTACTGCTACCTGTTCGTTGTGTAAGAAAGTGGGACACGTAGCTAAGACGTGTAAGACTCCTCCAAAGGATAAGGCTATTGTTCCAGCCAAAGCTCCTCCTACATGTTATACTTGTGGAGAAAAGGGACACATTATTCCAAATTTTCCTAAGAATAAGGATAATCCTGCTACTAGAGCTAATGCTACTACTGCGAAGGGTCGTGCGTTTGTTATTACTGCTGCTGAAGCCCGAGATGAGGATGAGGTCATCACAGGTACGTATCTTGTCAATAATTGTTATGCAACTATTTTATTCGATACTAGTGTCGATCGAAGTTATGTGTCTAGTGATTTTTGTACCCTATTTACTGAAAAGCCTCAACCCTTAGAAACCAAAAGATTAGTAGAAGTAGCTAATGGAAAGATCATGCAAGTCGATAAAATCTATAAAAATTGCAACCTAATCTTAGCCAATAAAGAATTTAAGATAGACCTTTTATGGTCGAGCTCGGAAGTTTTGACGTCGTAGTTGGAATGGATTGGTTATGCTGCCATCCTGTGTTACGATAAAACTGTTCATGTTCCATTGGGAAATGGAGAGACTCTCATCATCCAAGGTGAAAAGAGTGGTTCCAATCTCAATATCATCTCCTATATTAAAACCTGCTATTCTAGCCCACGTTAAGATGATTGAATCGAAAGAGAAGCGTATTGAAGATGTACCAGTGCTTAAAGATTTTCCCGATGTGTTTCCCGAAGATCTTCCTGGTCTTTCACCTCCTCGACAAGTTGAAGTCCAAATTGATTTAACTCCCAGTGCTGCACCTATTGCTAAATCTCCATACCGATTAGCACCCTTTGAGATGAAGGAATTATCCAACCAACTCCAAGAACTATTGGATAAAGGTTTCATTCATCCAAGCTCGTCCCCATGGGGAGCTCCTATTCTGTTTGTTAAGAAGAAAGATGGTACGTTAAGGATGTGCATTGATTACCGCGAACTTAATAAGTTTACTATCAAGAACCGTTATCCGTTGCCGCGAATTGATGATCTATTCGACCAACTCCAAGGGTCAAGTGTTTATTCAAAGATTGATTTGAGGTCCGGTTATCACCAACTCCAAGTCAAGGAATCCGATATTCCTAAGACTGCTTTTCGCACTCGCTATGGACACTATGAGTTTTGTGTCATGCCTTTTGGTTTGACCAATGCTCCTGCCGTATTCATGGATCTTATGAACCGTGTTTGCAAACTTTATCTCGACAAATTCGTCATTGTTTTCATTGATGACATTTTGATCTACTCCAAGAGTGAGGAAGAACATGAGCAACATTTGCGCATGATTCTTGAACTCTTATGAAAGGAACAACTTTATGCTAAATTTTCTAAGTGCGAGTTTTGGCTCAAAACCGTACAATTCCTTGGACATGTTGTTGATGGAAACGGAATACATGTCGATCCAGCTAAGATTACCGCTTTTCAGAACTGGGAGATACCAAAGACCGCGAAGCATATTCATCAATTTTTGGGACTTGCCGGCTACTATCGAAGGTTTATAAAAGATTTTTCCCTCCTTTCTAAACCTCTTACGAAGCTAACTCAAAAAGGAAAGAAGTTAGAGTGGTCCGAAGAACAGGAATCTGCTTTCAAGATTCTGAAGGAGAAATTGACCACAGCACCGATTCTATCTTTACCCGAAGGTACTGACGACTTTGTTGTTTACTGTGATGCCTCAAAGCAAGGCTTTGGTTGGGTTTTAATGCAACAAGAAAAGGTTATTGCCTACGCATCTAGGCAGTTGAAGAAACATGAAGAGAACTATACCACACATGACCTTGAGTTAGGTGTCATGGTATTTGCATTAAAGATATGGATACATTATCTATATGGTACCCATTTTACGGTGTACACTGACCATAAAAGTCTTCTACACATCTTTGATAAAAAAAAACTGAATATGAGGCAAAGCCGATGGCTCGAGACATTGACCGATTATCACTGTGAGCTGAAATACCATCCCGGTAAGCCGAATGTAGTTACCGATGCCCTTAGTCGGAAAGGCGATGTCAAACATGTTCGTGCTTTGAACCTGTAAATCAAATCAAATATTATCTCACGAATCTGTGAAGCTCAATTGGAAGCTATTAAACCGACACTTATCAAAGGTGAAGGACCTATTGGTTTCGAGAACCAACTTCAAGTGAAAGCTAATGGTACACGGTACTTTGGCAACAGAATTTGGGTTCCTCGCTTCGATAATCTCCGTGAACTAGTCTTGGATGAAGCTCATAAGACTCGGTACTCTATTCATCCTGGTTCTAGTAAGATGTATCACGGTGTGAAGGAATTCTACTGGTGGCCTAACATGAAAGCCGACATTGCTACTTATGTTAGTAAGTGTCTCACTTGTCTGAAAGTCAAGGCCGGACATCAAAATCCTTCTGGTCTGTTGACTTAACCCGATATTCCGCAGTTGAAGTGGGAATGCATCACTATGGACTTCGTTACAAAGTTACCTAAGACTTCAAACGGTAATAATACTATTTGGGTTGTAGTTGATCGCCTTACTAAATCTGCGCATTTTATACCAATCAAGGAAACCGACAAGATGGAGAAATTATCACAGCTTTATATTAAAGAAATTGTCTCACGTCATGGTGTTCCTATCTCGATTATTTTTGATCGCGACAGTCGATTCGTTTCTAGATTCTGGAAAACTTTACAATCTGCTCTTGGAACTCAACTCGACATGAGTACAGCCTATCATTCACAAACTGATGGTCAAAGTGAACAAACTATTCAAACCATGGAAGATATGCTACATCCTTGTGCAATCAATTTCGGCAAAGGTTGGGATAGACACCTACCTTTGGTTGAATTTTCTTACAACAACAGTTATCACTCCAGTATTAAAGCTGCACCTTTTGAAGCTTTATATGGCTGGAAGTGTAGATCCCCTTTATGTTTGGATGAACTCGAGGACAGACATTTAACTGGTCCTGAAATCATTCACGAAACTGCCGAAAAGATCGCTCAGATTAAGCAACGATTAGAAACTGCCCGTAGCCGACAAAAGAGCTATGCTGATAAGAAACGAAAAGTCATCGAATACCAAGTTGGAGATAAAGTCATGTTGAAAGTATCCCCTTGGAAATGTGTTGTCCGCTTCAGTAAAAGAAGTAAACTCAGTCCACGATACGTTGGACCTTTCACAGTCACTCAAAGAGTCGGTCCCGTGGCATACCGATTAGAACTACCAACTGAACTTAGCCAAGTACATGATGTGTTTCATGTCTCAAATCTTGAACGGTGTCTTACTGATGACACACTCATTATTCCTTTGGATGATGTCTGCATTGATGAGCAAATGCACTTCGTTGAAGAACCTATAGAAATCATGGAAGGAAAGTGTAATGACCCGGAAATTTCCGACCAAATTTAAACCTTAATCTTTATATGTTTCCGACACGATAAGCAAAATCTGTAAGGTTGAGTCTAGAAAGTTTGAAATCTATATTCGGATAATCGGTTACCCTTTGACCAAGCCGACGATTCACGAACATTGTGTGTAAATAAATATGTATATATATAGTGTATAATTAGTAAATATTGCATAAGTGATAAATTGTAACATTAGTTACAAATTAAAATATAGTTATTAATATTATTATTAATACCTTATTATGATTAAAAAATAAATATTAATATCAGTATTATTAATATTATTATATAATATCTAAATATAAAATTTGATACATCTAATTTATTGTATCATTATTAATATCATTGTTATCATTATCATTATTAATATCATTTCTAGATAATTAATAGAAAAATTATAATTTAAATTATTTTTATGAGTGTTATTAAAATTATTACAGATATCACTAAGAATAATTATTTATAACTCTCATTATTATTATAAATAATATAAAGTAGTAGTATTATCATCAATAATATTATTATTACAATTTTTATCAGTATTATTATCTATTAGTATTATTATTTATCATTATTATCAACATTTATTATGTATAAATCAAAAACAGATAACTTCAAATTTTGTTACACTTAGCTATCAGACCCATTCAATTTGTCTGTTAGATTTATTCCCTCGATTTCAATGGACTTCAATTTCCTGATACAGCTAAAGTTAGTTGCAGGTCTATTTCAACTTTAATTTTTTTTTTATTCTTTGTCTGAGTGAACAAGTTGTCGAGTTTTCTGCTATATGACAATTTGACCAGCTGTATAAATTCCTTTAATCTTCAAGTACTCGTTTATTTCTCACATATGACAGTATCTCTTCAAAACAACTGAAATTAGAAACAGAAAAATAAAAACCTACAGTTAGTTCCTCCCTGTTTTGATAACTTTTTGACCATAATCCAAATTCAAATCAATTCTCAAAAACTAATAATGCCAAGTTGTTAGCAATGATCTAACTAAACTATCTGTCAAGTTTCGAATCCTAATTCTTGTTATCAAGTTCAAATTATTACGTCAAAGTCTCGATTTTAAAAAGTCAATATTTGTGTTCATCATCAAATTCGAAGTCATGGCTATGTTTCTGATTCAACTGAGTATTTAGAAAGTTTTTAGTGATGAATTGAAATATAATTCATGTTATCATTTTCAGCCAAAACGTTCCACAATGCAAGAATCATATTTTTTTTTAAACCCGTCGCTACCTGTTACGGTATTCATTCAGTATATATATATATTTTTTTTTAATTCACTCAAGAATCGATTCAGGTTGATTTTATAAAACGTCTGAAAGTATTAAAAAGAAAATCAAACATAGTATTGTTGATTCCTGATTTGGTTGATTTCATTGGAGAAGATGAGCAATACAAGGAAAGGGTTATAAATATTTCGGTGTAAATATAAACAGAAAAATTGAAACGGTTCGATGGTCTTGAGTGTGTTGGGTGATTCGAGAGGTCTTGAGTTCGAACCCTGTTGGAGGCATATTTTTTTTTAGGAAAAAGCTTGAAGGTAGTTACTCATTCTATTATTATTATTATTATCATTTTATTTACTAATGTAATTATTATTATTATTAAAAACTATATTTTTTTATGTTATCGTTATTAACAACTATTTTTATCATTATTATTATTTTGTTATTATCATTACTAATTTTTATCACTTAGTAATATTATTATTATTATTATTATTATTATTATTATTACTAAAATTAATATAAGTGTTATTATTATATTAGTATTATATTAATGTTATTAATATGGCTACTAATATTATTAACTGTATATTATCATTATCATGATTAGAATTATTATTATTATTATTATTATTATTATTATTATTATTATTATTATTATTATTATTATTATTATTATTATTATTATTATTATTATTATTATTATTATTATTAAGTACTAAGCATTATTATCAAAATTAATATTTTCACTATTATTATTATTATTAAACTTATCATTTATTTAAAAACTACAATTATTATTAAAAGTATTATTTTTGTTAAAATTATCATTTTATTATTATAGTACTATTATTATCATGAGGTATATATATATACATATATGTAAACTTGTTTAAATATTATCATGTGTTAATATTATTTGATATATATATAATTAATATAGGTTCGTGAATCCGAGGTCAACCTTACACATGTTCAATGATGTCATATGTATTTTTACTACAAAATACGGTATGGTGAGTATATAGTCCCACTTTTAAACTCTAAATATTTCGGGATGAGAATACATGCATTTTATGACTTACGTTATGGACACAAGTGATTAAAAATATATATTCTACGTTGAGTTGTACCACTGGCATACTTCCCTGTAACTTGGTAACTACTATTTACATGAGGTATTGTAAACGCGAATCCTGTTGATAGATCTATCGGGCCTGACAACCCCAACCGGACTGGACGACCAGTATTCAACGGTTGCACAGTACTTCGTTTCGGTGACTACACATGGTACGGTGTAGTAAGATTTCATAATAAAGGGAATATGCGACGTTGATTAAATGTTAAGTATGGTTATCAAGTGATCAACAACTTAGAATATTATTATTAAAACGTTTATATATGAAATCTTGTGGTCTATAGTTATAACGCTGCTAGCATCAAACCTATATCTCACAAACTTTATGTTGACGTTTTAAAGCATGTTTATTCTCAGGTTTGCATGAAATCTTCCGCTGTGCATTTGCTCATTTTAAGGACATTACTTGGAGTCGATCATCGCAATGGGACCAAATGTTGATGACTTCGTCCAGGGGAATAAGGACGGGTCGTTTCAGTTGGTATCAGAGCGGTGGTCGTAGCGAACCAGGTCTTGCATTAGTGTGTCTAACTAGGAGTTGTTAGGATGCATTAATGAGTCTGGACTTCGACCTAGTAGTTGTTAGGTTATGTTAATGAGTCTAGACTTGAACCTGGTCTGTATGTTAAAAGTGTTTGCTTACCACCATTTGTCGAAAAATATCTACTTGTCATTTTCAGTCTCGACGCGTCTTATTGCAATTATTGCATAGACGGTGTACAGACAAATTCACATCCCATCATATTAAGTCTTGTCTGACACGTTTCCTTAATTCCCTCCATAATATACGGGATCTTCTGTACTATATTTAGGTATTCTATACAATTGGAATATCATCCGATATCCAAAATTCATCTCATATTGAAAATCCTTTATCTAACCGTACAGGACGGAACTCGCAACTAGTTCAAATTCCTTAGATTTCGATAGCTATTCCGATATGGATTTCGACTCAAGCTCCGAAGACAGTGCAACCGGAATAGAACAACCAGTTAGTCATCACCAATTCTGGATGAATTGGGGATGGGTTCGTAGCCTACTTAATCATTGGAGGCAAGAAGAAGGTGATCCCTTCCACCAACCGAATTCACCTCTGGGTGAAGAACCTGAAGCACTTACCGGCGAACCTGTTCGAAACACCATTTTCTCTCTCATTTCCCGAGTATCTCGTCACGATCATATACTATACCAAATTCTAGATCTTATTTATCCACTTGTCCGAACCGACAGTCACCCCGGTGTAATAGAAGAGGTCAACGAGCTTCGTGCTCGGGTAGTGGATTTAGAGAACCTGGTGCGAAGGTTACAAACACCAGCAGCAGCACCAGCAGCATAATCAGCACCACCATCAATAACATCAACAATACCATCATAACCACTAACAAACAACATCCGCATCACACGTCTCGACATCATAATCTGTCCCACAAACATCAACATCATACGCACCATAGATACCAAGGAGTACTAACAATAATGAACGATGAAGTATTGATCCATAACTTTATTGATATTCTGCGAAGAATATGTAGTTTCAAAAAGTTTTAGAGATTTCTTATTCTAGCTCAAACCGAAAAGCAAATGAGATTAATATCATATTAACTCATTAAATTCATGATTTCATCTAAAGAAAATATATATGTATATATGTTTTCATAAAGATTGTAATTAAAAGTTCTTTTGTACAAAATATCAATGGTGAAATTTTTTTTAACGGGTCGGTAATACCCGAGGAATAATTATATTTCATCTTAATAAGTTACATTGTACATTCGTCGAAGCTGATTCAACAGTCATTTACTATCCTACTTACAACCACCGATATATGTATCCGTTCACCAAAGAATAACCATTTTCATTCAATTTCATATTTGGATTTTGACTTTCCAGAATCCAACAAGTGGCATAATGAAGAAAACATATGACAAAATAAAATCTGTTAGGAACAAACAAATTAACTATGAAAAATTTTGTTAAGAATCCACGCTAACTGTTCCAGCTAACTGTT
This sequence comes from Rutidosis leptorrhynchoides, assembly GCF_046630445.1. Lineage (NCBI taxonomy): Eukaryota > Viridiplantae > Streptophyta > Magnoliopsida > Asterales > Asteraceae > Rutidosis > Rutidosis leptorrhynchoides. The sequence goes on along the minus strand of NC_092338.1, from coordinate 181,225,955 downwards.
CCTAGCTAACTGATTACATTTTATTTATCGCAGTTTATTTATCGCAATTTAATTATCGCACTTTTATTTATCGTCATTTAATTTCTGTAATTATTTTACGCACTTTAAATATCGGGACACGTATACAATGTTTTGACATATCATATCGACGCATCTATATATATTATTTGGAATCACCATAGACACTCTATATGTAGTAATGATCGAGTTCTCTATACAGGGTTGAGGTTGATTCTACAATAATATATATAGTTTGAGTTGTGATCGAGCCTGAGACGTATACGGGTCACGACACGTATTAATTAATTCGTATATTATATATTAAACTATATATGAATTATTGGACTGTTACTGTGGACTATCGACTGTGGATTAATGTCATTGGACAATTAAAATGAACTAAAATATTGATTATAACATATGAAACTAAACATTTCTTCAAGATTGCCACTTGATTTCATCTTAAACCTCATTTGTATCTGGACAATTATAATCAGCGTTCAAATCTATCATGATTCTTAAAAACACCTCAATCGAGAGGATAAACCAACCGCACTTCATCTACGGAAGAAAAGATTGATGCATATAGTTATGCACCTGAAAAACCCTAGGAAACTGAGTAAACGTTTGACACGTATCTGTTCTAGTTCCTTTGATATTGTTATTACCGAAGATCGTTTTGCAATCCCTTTCCAAAGTAGCTAATTTTGTCACAGCTCCAGCAAGTCAACTCCGACTTTTCATCCGAAACAACTTTATTATAACCGCGATATATATGTGTACTCTTTATTGTTACTGGGGAACCTTTTATATTCCACAATATTACCATCAGCGATTAATCATTCTAAAAATACAATTCTCCTGAAACTACCTCGGTTTGATAACCGATGACCCAGATCAGTTAACTTTGAAAATGCTGACGAAGCAGCATGTTGTAGATGATCTTAATGGCCAAAAGTTTGATGATAAAGAAAGGAGTGTTAGGAACGCTCGATAGAAAATTTAGTACCGAAAAGCGGATTATGCGAAACTATGAAGAAAACCGTGGACAAATCACAAAGAATAAGTTTGCCTTCAAAGAATCCAAATGATTCTGTGCCTGCTGAAATCGTTAGCAAACATCTTATTTCTCATTCTAAACCTTCACAGACAAATCTTCTTCATCATCCATTGATATTAGAAATTCTAAGATATTATCGTATGTTTTATAATAAATATCCTCTATATTTCTGGCGATATTTTCACAACTATTCTTATTTGAGATCATTTATCTCTCCGTAATATCTGCAACATAAAAGAAACTGTGTTAGTTTCTAAATTCTGAAACCTTCGAGTTTAAAATATGAATGTTTTGAAGTAGTGTTGGGAACTGAAGCATGGATTAGTATAATATAATGACACTTGATCAACGTCATTATATTACAGTAAGTCATGCTGAGTTTCTAATGAAGCATGATGATTCACAGTACCGTCATCATGTGCCATTTACACGACTCTTACATTCTATCTAATCTCTAAACATATCAAGAGAATATCTTTCTGGATGACTCGGTCTTCTTCAGGGTATTCTGGTAATTTAATAAATCAAAATCGTTCTATTACCATTTTCTTCTTAGAGCATTAGCTATGTTCATTCTGAATTTCATATCTACGAATTCCGGACCATTACTTGCTTAACTCGAAGTCGGGAAGAGAAAATGAAAGCATGAAGCTCCGAAAAATAATGAAGAATATAAACTCCGATAATAACCCCGAAATTACAAACCGTGTATATCGATGCAGATAGCAATATAGAGACACGGGAGAATTAGAAACACTATAACCCCAAGATAATAGTAGAAGTAAATAAAATCCTCCGGTGGTAGATGAAAAAGACGAATGATAGATATGAAGGTTAGAAGTATATCAAGGATCAGAATAGGATGAAGCATATTAACAAATACTATAAAGTATGAATTGAGGAGAAAGAATAGAAGGTGTGAGTTGTGGAAAAATAAGGAAAAGAGGGAGTGGATTTATAGTGAAAAATTCGACAGAGGAATCAGAACAGATTGTTGCATTAATCAAAGAAGATTCTGATTTCCTAAATCGCCGAAAAACACCAAATCTTATTATGAAGATTTTTCTTTAAATTCCTTGAATTCCGGAAATCAATCTTGACTACGCCACCGGTTAAGTCAAATCTGCATTTATTCATTTTCATCCTTATGTGACAGCTTCACTCGTACTCTTCACATAAATAAATCGTTTTATCTATATCACTCGATGATGATAAAACTCTAGTTATCAACTCATGTTTGTCATGAAAACATTTTTATTGTTATCCATGACGACCTCTATCAAATTTCGGGGACGAAATTTCTTTAACGGGTAGGTACTGTAATGACCCGGAAATTTCCGACCAAATTTAAACCTTAATCTTTATATGTTTCCGACACGATAAGCAAAATCTGTAAGGTTGAGTCTAGAAAGTTTGAAATCTATATTCGGATAATCGGTTACCCTTTGACCAAGCCGACGATTCACGAACATTGTGTGTAAATAAATATGTATATATATAGTGTATAATTAGTAAATATTGCATAAGTGATAAATTGTAACATTAGTTACAAATTAAAATATAGTTATTAATATTATTATTAATACCTTATTATGATTAAAAAATAAATATTAATATCAGTATTATTAATATTATTATATAATATCTAAATATAAAATTTGATACATCTAATTTATTGTATCATTATTAATATCATTGTTATCATTATCATTATTAATATCATTTCTAGATAATTAATAGAAAAATTATAATTTAAATTATTTTTATGAGTGTTATTAAAATTATTACAGATATCACTAAGAATAATTATTTATAACTATCATTATTATTATAAATAATATAAAGTAGTAGTATTATCATCAATAATATTATTATTACAATTTTTATCAGTATTATTATCTATTAGTATTATTATTTATCATTATTATCAACATTTATTATGTATAAATCAAAAACAGATAACTTCAAATTTTGTTACACTTAGCTATCAGACCCATTCAATTTGTCTGTTAGATTTATTCCCTCGATTTCAATGGACTTCAATTTCCTGATACAGCCAAAGTTAGTTGCAGGTCTATTTCAACTTTAATTTTTTTTTTATTCTTTATCTGAGTGAACAAGTTGTCGAGTTTTCTGCTATATGACAATTTGACCAGCTGTATAAATTCCTTTAATCTTCAAGTACTCGTTTATTTCTCACATATGACAGTATCTCTTCAAAACAACTGAAATTAGAAACAGAAAAATAAAAACCTACAGTTAGTTCCTCCCTGTTTCGATAACTTTTTGACCATAATCCAAATTCAAATCAATTCTCAAAAACTAATAATGCCAAGTTGTTAGCAATGATCTAACTAAACTATCTGTCAAGTTTCGAATCCTAATTCTTGTTATCGAGTTCAAATTATTACGTCAAAGTCTCGATTTTAAAAAGTCAATATTTGTGTTCATCATCAAATTCGAAGTCATGGCTATGTTTCTGATTCAACTGAGTATTTAGAAAGTTTTTAGTGATGAATTGAAATATAATTCATGTTATCATTTTCAGCCAAAACGTTCCACAATGCAAGAATCATATTTTTTTTTAAACCCGTCACTACCTGTTACGGTATTCATTCAGTATATATATAATTTTTTTTTCAATTCACTCAAGAATCGATTCAGGTTGATTTTATAAAACGTCTGAAAGTATTAAAAAGAAAATCAAACATAGTATTGTTGATTCCTGATTTGGTTGATTTCATTGGAGAAGATGAGCAATACAAGGAAAGGGTTATAAATATTTCGGTGTAAATATAAACAGAAAAATTGAAACGGTTCGATGGTCTTGAGTGTGTTGGGTGATTCGAGAGGTCTTGAGTTCGAACCCTGTTGGAGGCATATTTTTTTTAGGAAAAAGCTTGAAGGTAGTTACTCATTCTATTATTATTATTATTTTTATCATTTTATTTACTAATGTAATTATTATTATTATTAAAAACTATATTTTTTTATGTTATCGTTATTAACAACTATTTTTATCATTATTATTATTTTGTTATTATCATTACTAATTTTTATCACTTAGTAATATTATTATTATTATTATTATTATTATTATTATTATTATTATTACTAAAATTAATATAAGTATTATTATTATATTAGTATTATATTAATGTTATTAATATGGCTACTAATATTATTAACTGTATATTATCATTATCATGATTAGGATTATTATTATTATTATTATTATTATTATTATTATTATTATTATTATTATTATTATTATTATTATTATTATTAAGTACTAAGTATTATTATCAAAATTAATATTTTCACTATTATTATTATTATTAAACTTATCATTTATTTAAAAACTACAATTATTATTAAAAGTATTATTTTTGTTAAAATTATCATTTTATTATTATAGTACTATTATTATCATGAGGTATATATATATACATATATGTAAACTTGTTTAAATATTATCATGTGTTAATATTATTTGATATATATATAATTAATATAGGTTCGTGAATCCGAGGTCAACCTTACACATGTTCAATGATGTCATATGTATTTTTACTACAAAATACGGTATGGTGAGTATATAGTCCCACTTTTAAACTCTAAATATTTCGGGATGAGAATACATGCATTTTATGATTTACGTTATGGACACAAGTGATTAAAAATATATATTCTACGTTGAGTTGTACCACTGGCATACTTCCCTGTAACTTGGTAACTACTATTTACATGAGGTATTGTAAACGCGAATCCTGTTGATAGATCTATCGGGCCTGACAACCCCAACCGGACTGGACGACCAGTATTCAACGGTTGCACAGTACTTCGTTTCGGTGACTACACATGGTACGGTGTAGTAAGATTTCATAATAAAGGGAATATGCGACGTTGATTAAATGTTAAGTATGGTTATCAAGTGCTCAACAACTTAGAATATTATTATTAAAACGTTTATATATGAAATCTTGTGGTCTATAGTTATAACGCTGCTAGCATCAAACCTATATCTCACCAACTTTATGTTAACATTTTAAAGCATGTTTATTCTCAGGTTTGCATGAAATCTTCCGCTGTGCATTTGCTCATTTTAAGGACATTACTTGGAGTCGATCATCGCAATGGGACCAAATGTTGATGACTTCGTCCAGGGGAATAAGGACGGGTCGTTTCAGAAAGGTCAAACAAACGCGTAAAAGCAACATATCTATCATTAAAGTCCGTTGGAATTCGCGTAGAGGCCCCGAATATACCCGGGAACGCAAAGACCACATGAAACGGAACTATCCCCATCTCTTCTCAACTACAGATGCAAACGAGGAATCTACCTAAAAACTTCGGGACGAAGTTTTCAATAACGGGGAGGTACTATAACGACCCTCAATTTTTCCATTCTATATTTTTCCATATTAAATGCCCAACACTATAATTTAACTTAATAGTTAAACTTTAATCGATAATGATTAACAGTTAAGAATTATAAAATATAATAATTAACTTTGTGTAATAAACAACAAGTTAATAAAAGATAAAAATAATAAGCTTATTAACTTTTGTAAATAAATAACTTTAAAACTTGTGTACTTAAAATATTTAAACTTGGATAATTAAGGAACCATTTAAGCTAAATTAAAGTACAAGGTCTAAAGTGAAAAAGTTAAACCCTAACCCTAATAAACCCTAGCCGAATTTAGGGAGGGTAAAATTACCCTTCTACCCCTAAAATTTTCAGCCAAGACACCCCTTAATCACCTCCTCATTTGTTTAACTTGTTCCCTAAGTAATTCCTTATTAAACCCTAACTGTAGAATAATCCTATCCTCCCTATAAATAGAGACCTAGGCTAACCCATACTATGTACCAAATCACAACAACAATTCTCTCCTAAATCTCTCTCCCTCTCTCTCTAATTTTTGGCCAAAATCGAAAATTATCACCACCAACCCATCGAAAATCATCATCAATCTTCAAGGGTTTTCCAAGTGATCTTTAAGCGTTCTTCGTGCTCTTCAAGAATCTTCAAGGTGTTCTTCAAGTTTTTCAAGGCTTTTTTCTTCAATCTTCATCGTGTTCATCTTTTTCTTTGTTAGTCATCTTCGAATCTTCAAAGGTATAACATAAACCCTAATCTATTTACATAAACTTTGATCTTTAATTCATGTTATAAACTTGTTTAATCTTAAACACATACATAAACACACCTAGATCTAAATATACATGAAAAAAAAAGAATGTAATATATATGTATATGTATGTCGACCAAAAGAAAGAAAAAGGGAAAAGGAAAGTTTGATCTTTAAAACCTAGAAGATTAGATAAAGATTTGTTTGTGTTTAATTAACGAAACAAAATAACTACATATATATACATATACATATCGACATATATATATATATATATATATATATATATATATATATATATATATATATATATATATATATATATATATATATATATATATATATATATATATATATATATATATATATATATATATACATACATATATATACGAGTTATATATACATATACATATTAAAACCCTAAACCCTAATTACACCTAAACTATACTACATTAATTAAAACCCTAAACCTAACCCTAATTACTTAAACCCTAATTTACTAAACCCTAATTTATTAAAACCCTAATTTATTAAACCCTAGGACATTAATTAAACCCTAGTCATTTATTACAAACCCTAATCATTAAAATACCACTTTAATTAACTAACCCTAATTAATGAAACCCTAATACTACTTATACTATTAATTAACATGTATACACTATTACTATTACTAACACCTACAACCAACTACTTATATTATAAAAACATTTTGGGATATGTATTAGAATTGTATAGATCTTCGAACTTTCTTGACGAATGGTTTCTACGAAACTCTAGGCGGAAGGGTTTGGATTTTATGATTTAAAGGATCCTATAGCTCAAGCCCCTAGACTTGAAATGGCCATTCGAAGGGAAAGGGGTGATTGGAAGCTTATCTAATACGGCAAGTATCCTAAAATGGAAACACTCTTAAAGTAGAAACTTTCTAGTTATAGAAACTTACTAAAATAAGAAACCTACTAAAAGTGGAAGCTTTCTAAAAATAAAAACTTACTAGGAAAGGAAAATTAGTAAAAATGAACTATACTTAAAACACTATCATACCTAAACACTTACTTAAACATGGGCAAAAACACTTACTACTCTTAAATGTCAATAGGTTGACTTTCTGTTCGTTCATCCAACTTTCTATTCCGAGGAATAACTAGCTCATCTCTCTACTTACTAAGGTGAATTCATAGCCCCACTCTTTATTGCTAGCAAACTTACTTACTTTTATTGGGGTGAGACACATGCTGTTATTTTCCATTTTACAATTTAGACACAAGTACCAACTGTTAAAACTATGCTATACCCGGCTATGTCCGACTAAGTCCCTACAGTGATATTTTTAATTGCTCGTTGAATGCATGCTTAATTATTGGGGATAGGCCTATCGGGAGTAACGTCCCTGATACATTTGACTAAGTCATTGTATTACTTAATAATGAAATTAAACCGACAAGTATAAACTACAACTTGTCTTTGGGGCAAACTTGAACGTTTAGTCTAAATATCACGCATTGGCATAACTTTTTGATCTATGAGATCAACTTTACAAACTAAATCTTGTGGTCTAAAACAACAGTCAAACTTATTTGTTAAACCTATGAACTTCACTCAACCTTTTTGGTTGACACTTTAGCATGTTTTGTCTCAGGTGCTGTTTGATCAAGTTACTTATCTACTGCTTATGCGATGCTACTTGGACATAGGATAAAGAGATATCGCATTTATTGAAGGTATTTCGTATGCCCGAGAGACATATTAAATTAATGTGGCTGGTATGTTATGATCCAAGTCGGGTCATACCCAATAACAAACTTACCGACACCTTAAAACGTATTTAGTCTTGACGTTTGGGTCATTAAATAAATACGCGACACTTGGACTTTAGAAAATCGGTTTTCTAAAATATGATCACTTGAGATAAATTATTTGGATAATTTATATATAATTGTTTATAGGTTTAAATGATTATGTTGTGTTATATTTTATAAACACTTGTTTATAAAATGTGAAAGTAACAAAATAAATACATGTTTATATATATGTATCAAGTTTATATATATATATATATAACATTATTATTTTATAAAATGAGTGTGCAGAATTTTTGGTCTTCAAGACAACATCCCATGCTCATTTGTTACTTCCAACACACACACAACTTTAGTGGTGCATGCTATTTACTTGAACCAAAGCTTGACCACCTAACTCAAGTGTTTTTCCCACATTTTGAACTTGAAAATTCTGCACAAAACCTCTCATTTCTGCTGCTGAATGCCGTGGCTATTGGGAGCCAAAAGGAGGTTCAAAGTTTGGTTTTTGTAAGGCTAATTCAAGTGTTAAGAAATCCTAACCTAAGTACAAGGTGTTGGTTATAAGTTTGGGGTATAACTACTTGAGGTTTCATAGTTTTGGAGCTCCATTCATCATCATCTTCATCATCATCTATCAACAAGCTAGGAGAAGGTATAAACACTTTCTTACTTGTAGTTTGTAAGCATATTTCATAACTTGATCCTAATTGGGTTTTAACTTTAATTGGTTAAAGATATACAAGTTTTAAATGGTAATACTTACATGCTTCCGCTTTAATTTGTTTCCTAAAATGTATTAAGTATTATGAACTTGTTAAATCCCAACAATGGTATCTAGAGCCGAAGTTGTTGAAATATGCTTCGAGATGGTTATTAAACCCACTATAATTTTGCATTCTATGAACATGCATGAAGTAGAATGTAAAATTTTGGGTTTTGGGTGGTTGTCATTTTGGCCAAAATCACTTGTGATTCTGCATTCTGTACTGCCGATCACTTGTGATTCTGTACTGCCAATCACTTGTGATTCTGTACTGCCGATCACTTGTGATTCTGTACTGCCGATTACTTGTGATTCTGCACTGCCAATCACTTGTGATTCTGTATTGCCTATCACTTATGTTGATGATGTTCACAATCTAAGCCTTGACCTTGTGTTTGGTTGCATGCATGGTTGATTGATATTTATTCAATTGGTTTGTAATAATATTTATTCATTTGGCATGTAATAATTCATTTGGTTATGTAATTTATTTTATATTTGGTATGTAAAATAGATTAGGTTGTAATTTCATTTTTTAGACAAAATGTATTAGGATATATTTTGTAAAATGATGAAGAATGATGAAGACTTGAAGAACACATGAAGAAGCATTTGGATGCAAGGTTAAGTGGGAGATTTGAAATCTCCTACTTTGTGTTATAACCCCTTATCCGGTGGCATTTGTTTTCGGCTAAACAAATGTCTACCAAAATGGCTTGATTGTGAACATATTTGTTTTGCATGCATGGTTGTTTATTGTATGATTGTGGATTGTATGTTTGTATGCTACAAGTTAATCACACAAGTTAACAACAAGCTAAATGGAAATTTAATTGGTTAAATTATACATTAATTAACGACATGCAAAACGTCAATTTAAATGGTTAAATTAAATATGGCTAAAAGGACATTAATAAACGGTTATTAAGATCATGATTAGGATCATATATATAAAATGGTTTATAGACATGAAATTGGCTTTTCATAATGAACTATACACCAAATGCATGTTGGTGTATGGCAAATGTTTTCTTAAACTAGAATTATGAAAACTTAAAATCCCTTAACTAAAACAAGGCAAACAAGTTAAACGCCATCCTTTTGTGGAAACACTTAGACATATTAGGAATCTCTTGATGGGATAAAGGTCACCTAACCGTCATGAGTGAACTAATGTGAATAAGGTACACTTCGCATACATGTGGGATAAAGGTCACCTAACCACTTGTATGTTAAGTCTACATGTCTACGCAAGTAGGACGACTTGATTTGGGAATCATGAACTTAGGGTCACCGAAGCATGAGGAACAAATAGGCGTTGATGGGATTAATATGCCATGCAAAAGGATTGCATGATCCCATAACTTAGAAGTTGCAAAAGGATTGCAATTGTCATTAAGACTACCTAGCTAAATCAAATGACGGGATAAAGGTCACCTAACCGAAATTTGATTTACCGTTGGATTCTAATATTTAATAAAACAAATTAAAAGGGTATTGTTTATTAAATTTGAAATCAATACTTAAAAGAACTTTGTTGAATTTTGTAGATGGCCGCTAATAACAACAACAACATGAACAACGCACCACTTAACTTTAACAACCTATCGTTGCGGTCTCTCCTCGAGAAAGACAAACTCAACCATACAAACTTTATGGATTGGTTCCGCAATCTTCGGATTGTCCTCAAACAAGAGGATAAAATGTATGTGCTTGAGGACCCCATTCCCGATCAACCGGATGAGAGTGATGTGGAGGCAATGGCCTCTTACGATAAGTATTGCCACGACTCCCTTCAAGTCTCATGCTTAATGCTTGGGACTATGATACCCGAACTCCAAAAGGATTTCGAGCATCATAGCGCATACGACATGATAACACAATTGAAGGAGATGTTTCTCCAACAAGCACGTGTTGAGCGTTTCGAAACGGTTCGGGCGCTTCATGCTTGTCGTATGGACGACACCCAATCGGTTTCATCTTATGTACTTAAGATGAAAAGCCTTATCGATCGTGCTAACCGTCTTAACCTTAACATATCTAATGAGTTAGCCACCGATCTTATCCTTAACTCCCTATCAAAGAGGTTTGATCAATTTGTAATTAATTACAACATGAATGGGATGGATAAGAGTATAGGTGAGCTTCATGGTATGCTTAGGACGGCGGAAACAAGCATGGGTAAAAGGGCTTTACCCGTGTTAGCAATCGATCAAAGTGGGTCTAAAGGTAACACCTCTAAGCCAAAAGTGGCTAAGAGAAAAGGACCCACCCATCAAGGCAAAGGGAAGGGGAAGATGGTTACCCCAACCATCAACAAGGCTAAGAAGCAGAAGGTAGCCGAGAAGGCAAACCCCAAGGAAGACCCATGTTTCGGTTGCGGTGAGATGGGTCATTGGAAACGAAACTGTCCGGTCTATCTTAAAGAGTTGAAGGACAAGAGGGATGCAGGGCAAACCTCAGGTAAAATATATATGGTATATATAGAGCTTAGTATTACTTCTTCTAATACATGGGTATTAGACACGGGATGTGGAACTCATATTTGCAATTCTTTGCAGGGGTTCAAAAGAAGTGATCATAAGGCGGGAACATCAAGTCTCTATATGGGCAATGGTGCAAAGGTGCATGTTAAAGCTCAAGGAGATTTTATTTTGAAGCTTCCAAGCGGATTGGAACTTATTTTAGAAAATGTTTTGTATGCTCCGGATTTGTGTAGAAACATTATTTCTATTTCTCGCTTAAAACAATGTGGTTACGTTGTTAATTTTATTGATGATGATATTCATGTTTCTAAAGATAATGTATTCTATTTTAAGGCTTCGCCTTCAAATGGAATTTATGAATTGGTTCATGATGACACATCATCTAGTAGCTCAATGTACCATACAAGCACCAAGAAACTCAAAAGGGATTTGAGTGATTCCTACTTATGGCATTGTCGCCTTGGTCACATAAACAAGAACCGAATACATACACTTCAAAAGAATGGACTTTTGAAATCAAATGAAATGGATTCGTTTGAAGTATGTGAATCTTGTTTACAAGGCAAGATGACTAAAACACCTTTCAAAGGGACCTATGAAAGGGCTAAAGATTTATTGGGATTAATACATTCGGATGTATGTGGACCCTTTAAACCCATGACTAGGAAAGGTGAAAGATACTTTGTTACTTTCATTGATGACTTTAGTCGTTTCGGATATGTCTACTTATTAAGACACAAGGACGAAACGTTTGAAGCATTCAAAGAATATCAAAACGAAGTACAAAATCAACTCAATAAGACAATTAAGGTACTACGTACCGATAGAGGAGGTGAATACCTAAGCGATGCCTTCCAAGATCATCTTAGGAGTTGTGGGATTATCTCACAACTTACTCCACCCGGAACACCCCAACTTAATGGAGTTTCCGAAAGGAGGAACCGAACCCTAATGGATATGGTTCGATCTATGATGGCAAGAAGCTCGTTGCCTCTATCATTTTGGGGTTATTGTCTAAGCTCCGCGGCTCGTATTTTAAATATGGCCCCAACCAAGAAGGTGGAACGAACTCCTCATGAGATGTGGTTTGGAAAACCTCCTTCTCTTTCATACTTGAAAGTATGGGGATGTGAAGCTTATCCTAAGCGTTATGTAGCAAATAAGCTACATGCTCGATCCACAAAGTGTATCTTCATAGGATATCCCAAAGATGACATGGGATATTACTTCTATGATCCATCCGAGCAAACTGTATTTGTTGCTCGGAAAGCGGAATTCCTTGAAACCAAGTTCCTTATGGAAGGTGATGGTGAAAGGAAGATAGATCTTGTAGAGGTACAAGATCAAGCCGATGATACACAATTGGTTGGCACTAGTACTCAACATGAGGATGTTGAAAATGATCAAGTGGATGATCAAGGTACACAAGACGTTCGAAGATCTAGTAGGATTAGTAATCCTCCCGAGAGATATGGGTTTCTCGTGGAAGGTTGCTATACGGTTGATTTGGATGAACCGACAAACTACAAAGATGCTTTATCAAGAATTGATAAAGATAAATGGCAGGAAGCCATGAACGCCGAGATGCAATCCATGTATGAAAACCAAGTTTGGGAACTTGTTGTGCAACCTCCTAGCTCCAAGCTAGTTGATTGCAAATGGCTTTTCAAAATGAAAACCGACATACATGGAAACTTGGATACATACAAAGCTAGACTTGTAGCAAAAGGTTTCACTCAAACTCAAGGGGTTGATTATGATGAAACTTTCTCGCCAGTGGCAATGCTAAAGTCTATTAGGATATTATTTGCCATTGCTGCTCACTACGACTATGAAATATGGCAAATGGATGTCAAAACCGCTTTCCTAAATGGATATCTTATGGAAGATGTCTATATGGTTCAGCCTGAAGGTTTTGTTAATCCAAAATATCCTAAAAGGGTATGCAAGTTAAAGAAGTCAATCTACGGATTGAAACAAGCATCTAGAATGTGGAATCATCGTTTTAACGAGGAAGCCGAGAAATTTGGCTTCATTAAAAATGGTGATGAAGCTTGTGTATATAAGAAAGCTAGTGGGAGCACTATCATATTCCTTGTACTATATGTGGATGATATATTATTATTTGGGAATGATATTACCACAATGAAAGGAGTCAAAACTTGGCTAAAGAGTTGCTTCTCCATTAAGGATCTTGGAGACGCACAATACATATTGGGGATAGGGATCTATAGGAATAGATCCAAGAGATTGATAGGTTTAAGTCAAAGTACATACATTGATAAAATCTTGAAAAGGTTCAAGATGGAAAACTCTAAGAAAGGTTTGGTACCTATTCAAAGAGGAACCGTTCTCAATTCATCTCAGTGTCCTACCACGAAAGATGAACAAGAGAGAATGAAGAAAGTCCCATACGCATCTGCTATTGGGTCTATCATGTATGCGATGATATGTACTAGACCGGATGTGTCATGCGCTCTAAGCTTGACAAGTAGATACCAGAATAACCCAGGAAACAGTCATTGGATTGCTGTTAAAAGTATATTGAAATACCTTAGGAGAACTAAGGATATGTTTCTAATATATGGGTCTGGTGAGGAGGAACTCGCCGTAAAAGGTTACGTGGACGCGAGTTTCCAAACTGATCGAGATGACTCTCGATCACAATCCGGTTATGTCTTCATGTTAAATGGTGGTGCGGTCTCTTGGAAGAGTTCGAAACAGGAGGTTGTTGCGTTATCCACTACAGAGTCGGAGTACATTGCCGCCTCACTGGCAGCTCAGGAAGCTGCATGGATGAAGAAATTCATCGACGACTTAGGAGTGGTCCCTTCCATTCAGGACCCTCTTGAGATCTTTTGTGACAACGAGGGTGCGATTGCTCAAATCAAGGAACCTCGTGCCCATCAAAAGACTCGTCACATTGAGCGGAGATTCAACTACATAAGGGATGAAGTTGAAAAAGGAAAGATATGTATTCGCAAAGTTCACACAGATCATAATGTTGCGGATCCACTCACGAAGCTTTTACATGGGCCAAAACATGAGGGACATGTTTGTGCATTAGGGCTTCGATTTCTAGTGATTGGATATGATCTATTTTATGTATTGTACCGGAACGAAATTATTCAAACTCATTAATATAACTATGGTGTTAATTTATTTGAGTTATGTTCCTATGTTGCATATTTCATCCATGAATAAGCAATTATTCTAAATTTCCGTAGTCGATCACATTTGTGGGAACAAGTGTGAGGTTTAGACTATTATGAACTCGGATTGGTATACATTCATAAGTTGAATGTGGGGCAAGGTGGCAACCAAGGTTCATAGATATTTGTGGGAAACAAATATTGGAAGACCCGCTCTCAAGAATTACTGTATAGAGCCTTTGTGGTTGATCACATGTAATCTTGAGTAAAGGCGAATATCATTGTATCCTCTGACCTGAGATACATATTGGGTTCGGATATTCACCAAGTACTGTGCCTTGATTCTTTCCTTCGCTATTCTGAAACATGGTAGTACATAAGGAAGAACTCAGGTATATTACAAAGTGTATATCTAGGACGTATGTAGTCAAGATGGAATTTGTCCCTCTTATTCGTTGAGAGTCAGATGTCTAAGGCCTGAAAAGTTAAATCTATAAGAGAGTGATCACTCTGTATCTCTTGGATTTAACATGACATCTAGGACGAAAGGAAATAATGAAAGATTCACCTACATATATCAGTTCGAGTAGGGAGCTCGAAAGGGATGATGTTATTGAATGGCACAAAGTCATAACATATTAGGGGTGATGGACGGTGTGTTAGGCTGTATCCGTCACTTGCATTAATTTCTTATGTTTCTCGTGCAAGTGGGAGATTGAAGGTATTTCGTATGCCCGAGAGACATATTAAATTAATGTGGCTGGTATGTTATGATCCAAGTCGGGTCATACCCAATAACAAACTTACCGACACCTTAAAACGTATTTAGTCTTGACGTTTGGGTCATTAAATAAATACGCGACACTTGGACTTTAGAAAATCGGTTTTCTAAAATATGATCACTTGAGATAAATTATTTGGATAATTTATATATAATTGTTTATAGGTTTAAATGATTATGTTGTGTTATATTTTATAAACACTTGTTTATAAAATGTGAAAGTAACAAAATAAATACATGTTTATATATATGTATCAAGTTTATATATATATATATATAACATTATTATTTTATAAAATGAGTGTGCAGAATTTTTGGTCTTCAAGACAACATCCCATGCTCATTTGTTACTTCCAACACACACACAACTTTAGTGGTGCATGCTATTTACTTGAACCAAAGCTTGACCACCTAACTCAAGTGTTTTTCCCACATTTTGAACTTGAAAATTCTGCACAAAACCTCTCATTTCTGCTGCTGAATGCCGTGGCTATTGGGAGCCAAAAGGAGGTTCAAAGTTTGGTTTTTGTAAGGCTAATTCAAGTGTTAAGAAATCCTAACCTAAGTACAAGGTGTTGGTTATAAGTTTGGGGTATAACTACTTGAGGTTTCATAGTTTTGGAGCTCCATTCATCATCATCTTCATCATCATCTATCAACAAGCTAGGAGAAGGTATAAACACTTTCTTACTTGTAGTTTGTAAGCATATTTCATAACTTGATCCTAATTGGGTTTTAACTTTAATTGGTTAAAGATATACAAGTTTTAAATGGTAATACTTACATGCTTCCGCTTTAATTTGTTTCCTAAAATGTATTAAGTATTATGAACTTGTTAAATCCCAACATTTATTACTATTGCATTTGAACATCTACTATATTTCAGTCATTGTAATGACATTTCATTTTCCACTGTGTACTCTCAATAAAGATAATTTTATCATTTAGTATTGTTCTCGTTTATTATAATATGTTGGTTTGTTTGGTATTAAGTCACATTTAGCCCACGCCCTAACTGGGGGTGTGATAATAATCCACCCTAATTGTGTTGTTTGTTATGTGATAAGTGGAATAGGTACATTCCATTGACGAGTTGCAGATTATTCGATTGCGTTCATCAAGGCGCTAAGGTGAGTGTAAATATATTATATGCGTATGTATGCATATGATGGGTGCAGGTGGGGTAGAGTGATCCTTGTGCTTCGGGTTTCACTTTACATGCGTGTGGGATGATGGACCCCGTGAGTTTAGGGTCCACTTGGCACGTTTGTATGTTATGGGTTACCACCCTTGGGGTAGTGAATCTTATGAGTTTGGATTCACATTGACAAGTAGGTCAACCCCATTGACATTTTTGAGGTGATTTGGGAAGTGAATCGCGTGTGGTTTCGAACATTCCCATTGTTATTGTTGTTGACCTAGGGTAGTGAACCTCGTGTGGTTTCAGATTCACTATGGCGCATGTGGTTTCGGACAACCCTATTATCGTTGAGGTGAAGGTAGTGAATCACGTGTGGTTTCGGATTCACTAGGGCTCGTGTGGTTTCTGCCAACCTTCATGGGTTTGAGGTTAAGGGGTTAACCTTGGGATTTTGGGTATATATATATATATATATATATATATATATATATATATATATATATATATATATATATATATATATATATATATATATATATATATATATATATATATATATATATATATATAGTTATGTTGTAGCTAATCTCGCGGATTTGACATGGTGGTATGTAGCGTGTAATTTTCTTAGTTATACATGGATGCGGTATGTGTTTATTACTTGTGTGGTGATACGTATTCATATTATGCATATGTGTGTATATAGTATGTTTACATTTACTAAGCTTTATAGCCTACCCTCTCATTGTTTATATTTTTAGAGATTCACAAGGAAGAGGTGGCAAGGGTAAGCGCGAGGACAAGTGGACAATTGCAGGTTAATTTAGAAGGCTTGCTTTTGGATTTAATTTAGGATTGGGTAGTGCATTCTCAATCACCATGCTCGGTTTTATGTTGGAGTTAAACGCTTTGGGTCGAAAGTGTCTTTGGTTGTGTTGAACGGGTCTTGGGTTGTTATGCCCATTTTGACATCTAAACTTATGTATTGAATAAATTAAAGTTGTTTAAACTTGTTAGTGTATTGGAAGTGTGTTGAAAATATAAAGTGTGGTGTCATGTAATTAATATTAATGGGTTGTAACAAAGAAAAAAAAATTGCGGGTCGGTATAATGACGGGTTGGGTCATTACATATTCCTTATATAAAAGACTAGGGTTAGGAAAACTAACTCACACTAGAATGTCCATTTGTTTGGCCGATAGTTCTTTTAATTATCCGATAGGTATAGCAGAATATATACCCGTGAACATTGATAAATTCACTTTCCCAGCTAATTTCGTAATACTAGAAATGAAGGAAAATGATAAAATACCAATAATATTAGGTCGACCATTTCTAAGAACTGCTGCCTTTGAATTCCATATGCAAACTAATACATATAGCCTAGGAATATGTGACGATAGAATTACTTTAAATAATCAACTTGAACTTGACCTCACGTGTCCTACTATAAAATATGTGAAAACATGTATTGAAGAAGAATTTGATGAATTTTTATTTATGGACATAAATAAATTTGTTGTGAAATCAAATAAGAAAATCTTGATGATGAATTTGAAGAATTAATGAATGATGAAATGAATGAACTAATGGAAGATGAACATGAACCTATAACTGACAAATTGAGAATAAAATACTCTCTTGAAGCTCCACCGAAATTCGAATTAAAAGAATTACCTTCTCATAAGAATACGCTTTTCTAAAAGACGACTCTGAACTTCCTGTAATCATTTCTTCCGTATTATCTAAAGATAAAAAAGAACAGCTCTTAGAAGTCCTGAAAAAACATAAGAAAGCCTTCGCTTGGAAGATTCCGGGAATTGACCTTACATTTTGTACTCATAAAATTTTATTAGAGGAAAACGCAAAACCTGTAATTCAAAGACAAAGATGTTTAAATCCTAATATGGCTGAAGTTGTAAAAAAGGAAGTGTTAAAACTTTTAGACGCAGGAATGATTTATCCAATATCCGATAGCCAATGGGTTAGCCCAGTTCAATGTGTCCATAAAAAGGGAGGAACCACTATTGCGTTAAATGAAAATAATGAATTAATTCCTACTCGAATCATTACTCGTTGGCGAGTTTGCATAGATTACCGTAAACTAAATGAAGCAACTCGAAAAGATCACTTTCCTATTCCATTTATAAATCAAATGATTGAAAGATTAGCTGGAAAAGAATATTACTGTTTCTTGGATGGTTTTTCTGGATACTTTCAATCTCCAATTGACCCTAAGGATCAAGAGAAAACCACATTCACTTGTCCTTTTGGTACACCCGCTTACCCAAGAATACTGTTTGGGTTATGTAACGCCACTGGCACTTTCCAAAGATGTATGACAGTTATCTTTCACGACATGGTGGAAGACTTTATGGAAGTTTACATGGATGACTTTTCCGCCTTTGGAACATCCTTTAACTCCTGCTTGTCCAATCTTGATAAAATGCTTGATTTTTATGAAAAGACAAACCTTGTTCTTAATTGGAAAAAAATGTCATTTCATGGTGAACGAAGGCATTATTCTTGGTCATAAGATCTCTAATAAAGGAATTGAAGTTGATAAAGCAAAAATCAACATTATTTCTAATCTTCCTGAACCTACTAATGTTAAATCAATTCAAAGTTTTCTAGGACATGTTGGATTTTATAGATGTTTCATTCAAGATTTCTCCAAAATTGCCCGACCATTAACTAAACATTTAGAAAAAGATGCTCCCTTTGAATTTAATGATGATTGAAAGAAAGCTTTCTCTATCCTAAAAGAAAAACTCACTAATGCACCTATCATTATATCACCCGATTGGTCTAAACCCTTCGAACTCATGTGTGACACTAGTGATTATACTGTAGGAGCTGTTTTAGGGCAACGAAAAGATAAACATTTCCATCCAATCTACTACGCTAGTAAAACACTAGCTGGATCTCAATTAAATTACACAACTACTGAAAAGAACTTTTAGCTATAGTCTTTGCCCTTGATAAATTCCGACCATATTTAATAATGAATAAAGTAACAGTTTACACTGATCACTTTGCTCTGAAATATTTTCATAATAAACCCGACTCTAAAGCTCGACTCTTGCGATGGGTTCTACTCCTACAAGAATTTGATATGCAAATATTGACAAAAAAGGAGCTGAGAATATTGCAGTAGATCATCTTTTACGTTTAGAGAATCCTAATCTAGACAATTTAGATGAAATCCATGATACATTTCCTGATGAATACTTAATGATGATCTGAGACGAGTCATATCCATGGTTTGCTGACTTTGCAAACTATTTAGCCTCTAAAGAATTAAGAAAAGATTTAACTTACCAACAAAGAAAAAGAATTCTTCTATGACTTAAAACATTACTTTTGGGAAAATTCTTACATATTTAAAGTAAGCCCCGATCAAATTACTCGTCGTTGCGGTAATGGTAAGGAAGAAAATGAAATCCTATTACAATGTCATAGTAGTGCACCACGAGGACATTTCGGTCCTAACTGCACTGCTCGCAAAGTCTTAGATGCAGGATTTTATTGGCCTACCATATTTCGAAATGCTCATAGATTACTTCAAACATGTGATGCATGCCAAGGAAGAAACCTCTCTAAATGTGAGAAATGCCCCGTCAAAATATTCAAGAATGCGAAATATTTGATGTATGGGGTATTGATTTCATGGGGCCATTTCCTTCTTCCGAGAAACATAAATATATTCTGGTAGCAGTTGACTATGTTTCTAAATGGGCTGAAGGAAAAGCTCTTCCCACTAATGATTCACGAGTAGTGGTTGACTTTCTAAAGAAATTACTTTGTCGATTTGGTATTCCTAAAACTTTAATTAGTGACCATTGAACCCATTTCAGTATTCAACTACTCGAAAAGTCCTAAAGAGATATGGAGTTAATCACCATTTTTTCTACAGCGTATCACCCTCAAACTAGCGGTCAAGTTGAGAATACTAATCTAGAACTAAAAAGGATTCTCGAGAGAACCGTTGAAAATAATCCCAAACTCTAGTCTCGAAAATTAGATTATGCATTATGGGCTTTCCTAACTACATATATGATAATGCTAAAAACGAACATATATTTCATAGCATTATCCTTCAAGAAAGACAAGCTTTTAGTTGCAATTGTTCTATTTCCAAGTGATTATCGTTTAAATAATAAAAGGTGAAGACAAAAGACAGATTCGACGATTTGAAGATGCAAATGACCAAAAAGCTCAAATGTACAAGATACAATCCAAGTGGTTCAATTTATTGATGAGAAACGTCTAAAAATTACAAGAGTACAAGCCACAAAACGCAAAGTACAAGACATTAAATCGTACGAAAGGACGTTCGAAAATCCGGAACCGAGACATGAACCAGCTATCAACGTGCGACGCAACGGACCTAAAATTACAAGTCAACTATGCACGCGAATATAATATAATATATAAATAATTCTATAAATTATATATATATTATATTTATATATTAAAATAAAAACATCGGCAAACAAGAAAACAAAGGGATGTGAGCTGTCCCAGGTGGCCATTCGATCGTATGGCCTGGAGGAGTAAAATCCATGCGATCGCATGGGATGAAAATGTTGCTCAGGTCCTATAAATAGCCAACTTATTCCACGAGTTGTATACACCTCTTTCATTCTTTCTTCCTTCTGTAAGAAATTTATATATTTGTAATTTTAATTTTAATTTAAGTTTAATAATAATTGGGTTATTGTAAGGAATGTTTTAAGGTTTATAAGTTGAAACTCTATCCGTGTAACGCTACGCTATTAATACTCATTGTAAGTTATGTTCAACCTTTTTACATTAATGTCTCGTAGCTAAGTTATTATTATGCTTATTTAAGCCGAAATAATCGTGATGTTGGAGTAAATATTAAAGACGGGGTTATTGGGCTTTGGACCATAATTGGGGTTTGGACAAAAGACCGACACTTGTGGAAATTGGACTATGGGCTATTAATGGGCTTTATATTAATTAAATAATATCTCATTGATTTAATATTGAGATTTATAATTTGATGTATTTATATTTAACCACATACGCTTGACTGGTTACGGTGGGCGGGATATCTATAAATACTAATAATTATTCATTTGACCGGACACGGGGATGGATTAATAGTCACTGGACTCATTAAAACAGGGCTGGATTACATTCAAGGGTAATTGGTGTAATTGTTAACAAAGTATTAAAACCTTGGATTACACGCAGTCGATAACCTGGTGTATTCATTAAACAAAGTATTAAGACCTTGTTACAGTTTGAATCCCCAATTAGTTGGAATATTTGACTTCGGGTATAAGGTTAATTTGGCGAAGACTCTCGACTTTATAATTATGATCGATGGACTATTACGGACAAAACCAGATGGACATATCGAATAATCCAGGACAAAGGACAATTAACCCTTGGTAATAAATTAAAATCAACACGTCAAACATCATGATTACGGAAGTTTAACTAAGCATAATTCTTTTATTTTATATCTCATCGCACTTTTATTTACCGTCATTTTATTTATCGTCATTTTATTTATTGTACTTTAAATTATCGCACTTTTATTATCGTCATTTACTTTACGCTTTAAATTAAGTTATATAAAATATTTTGCATTAGGACTTAAAATTGACAAACCGGTCATTAAACGGTAAAACCCCCCCTTTTATAATAATAATAATACTACTTATATATGTATGTATGTATATATGTATATATATATATATATATATATATATATATATATATATATATGTATATATATATATATATATATATATATGTATATATATATATATATATATATGTATATATATATATATATATATGTATATATATATATATATTATACAAATATAGTTTAAAATAAATATAGCGTTAAACTTAGCCAGCTCCATGTGGAACGAACCGGACTTACTAAAAACTACACTACTCTACGATTAGGTACACTGCCTATAAGTGTTGTAGCAAGATTTAGGTAAATCCATTCTATAAATAAATAAATAAATAACTTGTGTAAAATTGTATCGTATTTAATATTATTTCGTAATAAAAATAATAGTATTTCGTACTACACCACGCACACATCAAGTATTTTTGGCGCCACTGCCGGGGATCTCTAAAACGCCAAAGCGAAACGCAATATTCTAAAAAAAAAAAAATTAGTTTTAATCTATTTTTGTAAAAATATAATAAGTTTTAAACATAAAAATACAAAAATAAATAAAATATATATCTAGTTATTTAAGTGTTTAAGTAAAAAGAAAATATATTAAATATAATATAAAGGTATTAAAGTATTATTTTTAGTTCTTAAAAATATAAATTTATTCAAATAAATATTACTTATATTTTATTTTTATAAATTAAAATCAGGGAAAAAAATTTAAAACTAAAACTGGGCCGAACACTGTAGCAGCCCAACAAGAATAGTACCTGGCCCGAACAGATTTGAACCTGCATAACAGATTTGAACCTGCATAACAGATTTGAACCTGCATACCATGCGATCACATGGATGCAGTGCTATAATCCCATGCGTTCACATGGTGTAGTCTGACAGGCCAACCTCTTACAACAATTAATACGGGATTAGGGTTAATATTTTAATTATTATTAATTAGGGTTTAGTTTTAATATTAATTAGTTTATTCTATTTTTAATTATAATTTTTTTTATTAGTTTAAATTAGTTTTATTAATTATAAAATTAATACTTTTATAAAATAAATAATATAAAAATTATATTTTTTATAAAAATTATATTTTTATAACTTAAGTTTTATTTTTATATTTTGTATCTTTTTATTTGTTTAAATTCGTAATTTGTAATTTTTCGTTCGTAACTAGTTTTAAACTTAGTTTTTGCCGTAGTTATTTTATATTCCTTGATTTTTAGGCTTTGCCGTAAAATTCCTTAAGTGCTTTTTCTTTAGATTAAGATTTAGGCGCTTTAGAATTTTACGACGTCGCTTATCGCTTTAATAAATTTTAGTGCCGAATTAAGTTATTGCCGTTTTGGATATAGAATTCCTTTAAGCTTTAATACCTTTAGACGCAAGTTTTAATTTTTAGTTTTTAGACTTTTAAGTTTTGACGCTCTACTTTCTTATTTTTATTTTTCGACTGTTTGTTTTTTGAAGTTTGTTTTTCGACTCTTATTTCTCGACGTGCTTTTTCCTACGCTCTAGTTTTTAAGGCATAGATTTTTATCTTCTTTAAATTTCGACAAAAATTTATAAAAAGCGGTTAAATTGATAGACATCCAAAATTTTCTGGTTCGTAGTAATAGTTGGATTTGTTAGTGGCGAGTTGTGGGATTCCGATTTAAAGGGTCCTGGCTACCTCCTGTATCTATTGGCTATTCAAAATGTGGGCAAAATCAGAAAAGTCTATTAATTTGATAACTTATATAATTTTTATCTTTATAACTAATATGATATTCAGTGAATGCAGCGAGCAAATCGTTCACCACCTTTCATACGTTCACCACCTATAACTCGATCAAGACATCTAGCCAATATTGTCGCCGTTGATTTTTCTTTAGAATCATCATCTAGTCGACCGAGTTCTCCAATTCAAATTTCCGATAATCCATTCTTTGAACCAAACCTCACAATTGAGAACACGGAGGATATTCAAGGACAATTCATAGATCGTGAACCACTAATCATTCCTCCGGATAATCAGAATCCTAAACATGGTGTAACTATTAAATCATGGAATCCTCTAGTGATTCAGATTCAACAAATTCAATCATGGGAAATCAGGAACCTCTAAGTATGGAAGATCGAATGAGAGCCACACGCACTGGCCAAGGTCATGCCATTACTCAACCAGATATTAATGCGCCAGATTATGAAATCAAAGGAAAAGTCCTACACATGGTGTAACATCCCGTTTTTTCCCGTACATATCGAAAGGTACATACTAAATCATTGTACGTTTGTAACTCGCTAGATTGTGCGAAATTGTATATATATATATATATATATATATATATATATATATATATATACTTGATAATGGGTGCATATACAAGTTTATACGTGGGTTTTGATAGCGTTAAGTCTTGTGACACCATTGTTGAAGGTTAGGCGAATATAGGAAGCGGGATTTAAGTGTACGAATTAAATAAAATCAAAATTTGCTTAAGTTTGTCGAGGTGTCCAGGTGACGGCTAATGCCGCGCTGCGACAAACTGGGTCGCGCCGCGACATATAAAGCAATTCCAGATCAGAAGTTAAGTTAAAAGGGGTCGTTTTTCCTTTGTTAGGTCGCGCAGCGACAAATGGGCCGCGTCGTGGCACCTCTGCAGTTCTGACTTCGATTCTAGCTCAAATTAAATAAATTTAAGGGGCAAATTGGCAATTTAACGTGTAGATCTGATAGGAGCATTAAACCTCCACCACTTGTTCATTTAATTTAATTTATTTTCTCTTTTCTTTCCAATTTCTCTCCCAAAACTTAAAACCCATTTGGATTAAAAGTGAGATTTGAGAGTGAAGGATTAAGGGTTGATCTTTGGAGCAAGAATTAAAGTTGTTCCTTACGTCTCTAGCTACACGTTGATAGTCTCGGTAAGTTCTAATTCTAAGTTTTTAGTTTTAATTGGTTAATGGCTAGGGTTTTGGTTACTAGAGATTTGTAAGACCCATTTGGTGGTAAAACGGGTGAGTTTGGGTTATGTTGCTGTAATGAAACTCTAATAGCCACAATCTAGGGTTTTGGCCTTGTGATTTGAGGTTGTAAGTGTCAATTGGTGTTGTTAGTCACTAATGCACTTTAAGATTTATGAAAGAAGTGTTAATGAGTAAGTTTGACTTGATTATGAGTCTAAGTATTATAAAATGGGTCAAAATGTACTAGTTGACCTAATTAGATGAAATGGGTATGGATTACCCTAAGTTTTGTGTTAATTGAAGTTAATAGACTTTAACTCACTAGTCTTAGTGATTAAAGTCGAGTCTTGGCCATTGATGGGAGGTTGTGAGTGTTGAGTCATTTAATGCAAATTGGGTTATTAAATGCTCAAGTGGGAGTATTGTGGTTAATCCCACTAGTTGTGAAATTGAATGTGCACTTAATGATTTAGGTACATTGCGTTGAAGCTCGGAAGTGCTAAATCATCATCCTTGTGACAAGGTGAGTGGAATAATTATACGTTCATGTATATGGCGTGTTTATTTGTGAATGTTATGGTATGAACCACGTGCCGGTAGCATCGAGTGTGAACCACGTGCCGGTATTACTATAAAATGAGGCGTGAACCACGTGCCGGTAGCGTCAAAGTGTGAACCATGTGCCGGTAGCACTATAAAAGAGTGAGACTTAAATGCGTATGGTGTGAACCACGTGTCGGTAGCACCATAGCGTTATGGTTAACCATATTGTGTTGTGATCGTTTAGCATTATATATATATATATATATATATATATATATATATATATATATATATATATATATATATATATATATATATATATATATATATATATATATATATATATATATATATATATGGTGTTGAGTATATGCTAATGAGATTTGGTGTCAATGTACGACTTGTTGGTATTTCGGGTATGATTGACTTGCTATGTTAGTTACATGTTCGTGCGAGGTATTTGGTATTTGTGATTGCAAAAAGATGGGTTATATATATGTATGTATAACTATTGCATTCACTAAGCATTGCTTACCCTCTCGTTGTTTACCATTTTTATAGGTTCTGGCTTGGATAAGGGTAAGGGCATACGGTTGGATTAGTTGTCTCCCGTTTGTGTTGACAGGGGGTGCTTTTTGGATAGCTTTTGAAGTGGCCTAACGTTTTGGGTAGTTTAGCCCCAAACCATGCTCGAATGTCGTTTGGATTATAAACTATCATTGTAGTAGGTCAAAATTGTATTAAACTTAATTACCGGCCTTTGTGCCTTTGGTAAACATTTAAATTGTTGTACGTTTAAATGGAACTTGTGGAATCGTTTACATATTTAATTGGCGCGTAAATGTGTATTGTATAAAAAAAAAAATTATCGTATGGAATACGGGTTGGGTTGTTTCACATGGTAACTAATCAATGCCAATTTAGTGGTACGCCAAAGGAAGATCCAAACGAACATCTTCGAACCTTTAATAGGATCTGTACTCTATTCAAAATCAGAGAAGTTGAGGATAAACAGATCTATCTCATGTTATTTCCCTGGACTTTAAAGGAAAAATCCAAAGATTGGTTAGAATCGTTAGCCGAATGAGCGATTGATACATGGGATGTTTTAGTTTAGAAATTTCTTAAAAGATTCTTTCTGGCATCTAAAGCCGTGAGACTTCAAGGAGAAATTGTTACGTTCTCACAAAAGTCAAATGGAACTCTATTTATTCGGAAAGTTGTTGAGAGGATGTAAGACCCGTTTATTTGTAGTGTACATAAGTGTAGTTAATGTACTTGAAGTGGGGTTTTGGTTGTACATATTAAAAGAATGCAGAAAACTGGTCTGGGCATTTGGCGCACCGCAAGACCATTTGGCGCGCCGCGCCATTGTTCTGTGACAGATTCCTTTTAATTAGATATTTTGAGGGCAAATTGGTAAAATCACAAGGAATCCGACTTTAATGCTTGGGATCAGTTGTTGGAGCCTCATTTACTCCATTTCCACCCACTTAATCATCTTCCATTAAATCCTAGAGAGAGAGGAGGTTCTAGAGTGAGAAAGCTCCATTAAAGGAAGAAGGAGTTTGAATCGGGTCTTAGTGCGAGTTTCAAAGTTGTTCATCTTTCCTCTAGCTACATTTTGGTGTTAGTGGTATGCTCTAATCTTGATTTCTTGATTTTAATTTGAATATGGGTTAGGGTTTGGGGTAAGTGATGAACCTAAAACCCATTTGTTAGTAAATTGGGTGTTTTGGGTGAATTTGGGTCATGTAGACCCAAAGATGACTAACTAGGGTTTTCAAAGTATTAAACTATGTTTATGAGCCTAAATTGGTTAGTTAAAGTACTAGCACACTTATATATATGTAAATGGGTGTTAAGTGGGTTAGTGGGTGACCCGAAATGGGTGTATTGACTTTAAATAGTCAAATGGGTCATGATGGACCTAAGTGGGTAAATGTATGTGTTTGATGCATAAACCTTGTATTGGAAAGTGTCTTAGGACCTAACTTGGATAATGATTAGGGTTTTAGGGATGTTAACCCAAATATTAGGGTTAGGGTTGCAAATGGGTCAAAATTGCACCATGGGTCAAGATAAC
The DNA here is from genome assembly GCF_046630445.1 of Rutidosis leptorrhynchoides. Classification (NCBI taxonomy): domain Eukaryota; kingdom Viridiplantae; phylum Streptophyta; class Magnoliopsida; order Asterales; family Asteraceae; genus Rutidosis; species Rutidosis leptorrhynchoides. The sequence continues at coordinate 181,198,368 of NC_092338.1, read as the reverse complement.
CCTAGAATGGAGTTTTAGTGGGTTGACCAACTTGAGTTTGTGATTGATATTATGTATAATGTAATAGGTACGTTACATTGAAGGTTCTCGAACTTGATTATCTTTCACCGAAGGCGTAAGGTGAGTGGAATAATTATATGTGTAGGTATATAATGTATCTATTTGTTGTAGCGTGAGATGTGAAGTGTCGAGGTGCTAAGACACCACGGTTCACATGATGAGTGAAGCATCGAGGTGTTAAGATGCCACTCGGGGTGAAGCATCGAGGTGTTAAGATGCCACCTAGGGGTGTAGTGTCGAGGTGTTAAGACACCACTCCGTAACTTAATGAGTGAAGCATCGAGGTGTTAAGATGCCACTCGGGGTGAAGTACCGAGGTGTTAAGGTGCCACCCTAGGGGTTAGTGATACGAGGTGTTATGTACCCTAACGGATGTTATGAACACCGATGGTGTTTTCGCGAGAGCCATTCCCTTGTACGATAGGTTAACCAGGGTTATTTGTGTTGTAAGTGTAAGCATAATATATTATTCGAATTATATTATATGCGTTGCTATGCTAGCTTGTGGTATTGGAGATTTCTAGCTTGTATTCGAGATTATAAGCTAATTGTGTTGTTAGCATGTATGCGGTGTTTGAGTAAGTGATTTGCAAGTAGGTATATTATATATGTATGTGTATAATTATTGCATTTACTAAGCTTTGCTTACCCTCTCGTTGTTTACCTTTTTATAGGTTCGGTTGTGGACAAGGGTAAGGGCACCATCTTGGATTAAAGATCCCGTCGTTGTTAGAGAATGCTTTTGGGATATTTAGCTTTTGGAGTTTGACCGAGACTTGGGTACTTTAATCCCAAACACCATGCTCGTAGTGTAGTTTGGTACTTAAACTTTTCATGGTCGAAACTCATATTTTGAATTAAACTCGTAAAACGGCCGATGTGGGCCCCGCTTCGTAAAACTCATTTTATTAATGGAATGTGTTAGTTTTACATATTTAAATATGTTGTTAAAAGCGTTTTGTCTAATTATGTCGGGAAGTGGCCAATCTTTTTAGCATTTCAAGACTTTTGGGACAAACCAGAATGGCGCACCACGCGGCCTTCTGGCGCGCCGCGCCATATGCTGTTCCAGCAAAAAAAAAAATATTTGATATTTTCCGCGGGTTTGTTTGTGTTTTGGTTTGGGTCGTTACAAGTGGTATCAGAGCATGGTCTAAGGGATTTAGGTGATTGAGATAGGCGCCTAGACTTAGACTTTTGTGTGCGCATTATGCGGGACTTGTAGGACTTTGGGTCGGATCGGGTTTTAGTTAGTGCATAGGTTTATGTGAATTAATCATGCGCTATTGTTTTGTGTGGTATTTGAAATCGTCAAGCGAGATAGACGTGGTACTAGTGAGTTATTGCGATGTGCTCGCGTAACAATGATTAGCTACCATTGTTACGGGTTCAAATCGTGTCAAACAAGCGATGTACGACGATTGTTGAGAAAGACGGGGTAGTGTGGTGTATATGTATATACATATGGGTTAAGTCCTTTCATTTTGTTGCTTAATTTACTTCGTTTTATAGAATGAAGATGAGAAATGGACACGACACCAATGACGGAAGTACGAGTGAGGACGTTAAACTCACGGCCAAGGTTGAGGCCATCTTTAAAAAGCTAAAGAAGGATTTTCTTGACGATGTCTGAAAAGTCTTCCAAGAGTCGGTCGATGGACAAGTGACCGAAATGACCAATGATCGAATGAAAGCCGCAATAGAGGAGGCTTTAGAGGCTAGAAACATTTATCCTCGAGGTGAAGGGGGTGAAGGTAATGGTGAGGGTGGAAGGCGGGACTTCCACTACAAAAATTTCAAGGATACTCAACCTCCGATGTTTAATGGAGTGCGAGATCCGTTGAAAAGCACGTGTTGGATTTCCGATATCGAGGGGGCTTTCCGTACCGCAGAGTGTCCTCTCGAAAGGAAGGCGAGGTATGGCTCTAGTATGTTGAGGGAAGAAGCCAAGTTGTGGTGGGATGACAAAATCAACTTATATGGTGAAGAGCAATGCATGAACTTGACATGGGAGGAGTTTAAGAAGGAATTTTTCAAAGAATACAGAACTTCTTCCGATCTTGATAGAATTCGGGACGAGTTGCACCATTTGCAACAAGGTTCAATGGACTTGGTCGCACTCAAGTCTACCTTTTTGGCAAAAACTCGTTTTTGTCCGGAATATGTGGGTGACGATCACAAGCTAATGAAAGATTTCTACCGTACTTTGAATGATGAGTTCAAGGGCAAGATTAGTCGGGGTATGACTAAGTCTTTTGATGAGTTATTTGAATTGGCCCGAGGTTTTGAGCCGGATGTTCCAAGAAAAAGCGATTTCACGTTTTTCAAAAGAAAGTTTGAAGGTTCTAGTCATTCTAACTTTTCAAACAAGAAGAACAAGAACAAGAACAAGAAGGGTTCCGAGAGTGTAAATAGCGTGAAGAAGGGCGCTTCCGGGGGTTTTTCTTATACGTGCTACAATTGTGGGCAACCGGGTCATATGGCTCGTGAATGTCCTAAACCGTCTTTCGGAAACAAGGTCACTTGTTTTAATTGCGGAAAAGAAGGGCATAAGAAGCCGGAGTGTCCCGATTTGCGAAACGATAATGTGAAGCGGTTAGAGAAGGCGGCGGGTACGGCTAGGGGTCGCAACTATTTTCGTTAAATTTATTTTTAACACTGCCTTTTTTTTAAATAATATCCTTCGTTATTTAAATTCGTATCTTTCGTTGACTAGCGTTTTAATATTTTTGTTATTTAATTATAACATCACTCGTTTACTCGAGCATTTTTAAAATATTCGTTTGGTTAATTCCCGCACCCGCTTTGAAACTTGAGGGACCGAAGTTGCCAAGGGGCCAAACTAGTTGACTAGGTCAACTAGTCAAGCCCCATTCTCCTCCACCCATTCATTTCACCATCTCCCACCATTTTCACTACTTCCATTTTCTCTCATTTTCACTCAAATCATTCATTCATCATCCATTTCGGATCTAGGAGACTTGCAACAAAACAAATTACATTTTCGTGATCCTCTCTTCATCCTCTACATTTTGGTACCAATTTCATCTCGTTTGGGTAACATTTCTAAAACTCTAGATTTCTCAAAATTCATTTTATATACTTGAAATGGTGTAGGTTAGTGTCTATGGCTCAAGTCTAACATGAATATATGATTTATATGTTCGATTTTGTTATTTGAAGTAACTAGCATGAACATAAACTTTAGTGTGTTTAATTTGGTGATTTGGTTGTTGAATTATGTTAAAATGTTATAAATGCATGTATTAAATGTGTTCCTAACATCAGTAGTTTCAATTTGATGTGTAGGTTGTTTTAGAAAACTCCATAAACATGATTAGTGATTTTGATGTTGTTGGTTAGGGTTTGATAGAATTGAATGTGAACATTAAATGCTTTGAATGACATGAAATTTTATTTGTAAGTGTTAGGTTGTATTGTATGCTTGATCACCTTCGAAATGGCATATCATTCATGTAAATTTGTTGCCGAATCATCGAATTTCATTTATGAACTTGAATGCATTTAATGAGGAGCTTTGAATGTGATTTTTGTTATTGTAAAAGTAAATGTGATTGATAAAATGTGTTTAGTTGTTTTCCTTGTCAAAATACCTTTCCGATGATATAAGATACATGCTTTGGTTGTTTGCGGGTCATAAATGGTGATTGTTTGAAGTCAGGTTCGTGCATAAAACTTAAAAACTGCCAGAATTCTCTGCACAGGTAATGGCGCGGCGCGCCATATACTCCCACGGCGCGCCAAAGTGGGCTGTCCAACTTTGTCAATTTTTGAAAAATGTTTGCTATGCTACGCACCTCCGATTCACATGTAACTTGTTCTAACATGCTCATATATGATTAAAAACCTCAGAAAAATAGTTCAGGACCAGACCCGAACGTGTTGACTTTGACCGACCAAAGTTTGACTTTTTGTCAAACTTAGCCAAATGATTATGCAATCTTTCTAACTTGTTTCTATACTTGATTCTTGCATGAAACTTGACAACGTGATTCACATGCTATACTATTCGAGTCGTAACGAGCCATAGGACTAATTGAACACATTTCGCCCGACCTTGTGTCGTAACCGGTTAATTGATACAACTTACTTGTTTAGGTCAAGGCTAAACAACTTTCATGCACGCGTTTACTTTGTGAAGTACATTTATACTCGTGCACTCGAGGTGAGATCTGTAGTGACCCGAACTTTTCCATGTTTATATATATTAATTGAGATTGATATTTACATGATTAAATGTTTCCAACATGTTAAGCAATCAAACTTGTTAAGACTTGATTAATTGAAATAAGTTTCATATAGACAATTGACCACCCAAGTTGACCGGCGATTCACGAACGTTAAAACTTGTAAAAACGACATGACGATATATATATGGATATACATATGGTTAACATGAGATTATGATAAGTAAGTATCACCATAAATATATTAACAATGAGTTATATACATATAAACAAAACTACTAACTTAAGGATTTCGAAACGAGACATATATGTAACGATTATCGTTGTAACGACATTTAAATGTATATATATCATATTAAGATATATTAATATATCATAATATCATGATAATATGATAATTTAACATCTCATTAGATATAATAAACAATGGGTTAACAACATTAATTGAGATCGTTAACTTAAAGGTTTCAAAACAACACTTACATGTAACGACTAACGATGACTTAACAACTCAGTTAAAATGTATATACATGTAGTGTATTTAGATGTATTAAAATACTTTTGGAAGACTTCAAGACATATATCAAAACACTCATACTTAACGAAAATGGTTACAATTACTTTCCCATTCTTTTCTTTCATCAAGAATTCTAGTCGTATTCTTACCCGTATTATACACAGCTTCAAAACGTACTTACTATGGGTATATACCAATAGGAACTAGCATGGGATTCCACTCTTGATTATGTCATGTATGACTAATCAATTTTAACTTCTACCATGAGCTAGTCAACTAACTAGAACTCCTTTTAACCCCACTCACCACTCACCAATTACCACTCATCATTCACTCCATTTCACTTCCAATTCTCTTTCTAATTCTCTCTCAACACACACACACTATTATGAACGTATTTTTCAAGTAGTTAATCATCATCTTCATCAAAAATCACTTCAAGAATCAAGCTATAATCATCATAGGAAGAACACTTCAAAAATCCCTTCAAGTTTACTAATTTACTTCCAAGCTTTCTAATCCATTCCAAGTAATCATCTAAGATCAAGAAACCTTTGTTATATACAGTAGGTTATCTTTCTTATTCAAGAACTTTCAAGCCATCCAAGATCCTTTGAAGCTAGATCATTTCTTGTCACTTCCAGTAGGTTTACCTACTAAACTTGAGGTTCGTGAATCAACAGTGGACAAGTCTTACTTCCCGACGAAGTAAAAATCTGTGAAAGTGAGTTATAGTCCCACTTTTAAAATCTAATATTTTTGGGATGAGAATACATGCAGGTTTTATAAATGATTTACAAAATAGACACAAGTACGTGAAACTATATTCTATGGTTGAATTATCGAAATCGAATATGCCCCTTTTTATTAAGTCTGGTATTCTAAGAATTAGGGAACAGACACCCTAATTGACGCGAATCCTAAAGATAGATCTATTGGGCCTAACAAACCCCATCCAAAGTACCGGATGCTTTAGTACTTCGAAATTTATATCATATCCGAAGGGTGTCCCGGAATGATGGGGATATTCTTATATATGCATCTTGTTAATGTCGGTTACCAGGTGTTCACCATATGAATGATTTTTATCTCTATGTATGGGATGTGTATTGAAATATGAAATTTTGTGGTCTATTGTTACGATTTGATATATATAGGTTAAACCTATAACTCACCAACATTTTTGTTGACGTTTAAAGCATGTTTATTCTCAGGTGAATATTAAGAGCTTCCGCTGTTGCATACTAAAATAAGGACAAGATTTGGAGTCCATGTTTGTATGATATTGTGTAAAAACTGCATTCAAGAAACTGATTTGGATGTAACATATTTGTATTGTAAACCATTATGTAATGGTTGTGTGTAAACAGGATATTTTAGATTATCATTATTTGATAATCTACGTAAAGCTTTTTAAACCTTTATCTATGAAATAAAGGTTATGGTTTGTTTTAAAAATGAATGCAGTCTTTGAAAAACGTCTCATATAGAGGTCAAAACCTCGCAACGAAATCAATTAATATGGAACGTTTTTAATCAATAAGAACGGGACATTTCAGTTGGTATCCGAGCGTTGGTCTTAGAGAACCAGAATTTTGCATTAGTGTGTCTTATCGAGTTTGTTAGGATGCATTAGTGAGTCTGGACTTCGACCGTGTTTACTTGAAAAATGATTGCTTAACAAATTTTGTTGGAAACTATATATTTTTAACATGTGAATATTATGTGATATATTAATCTCTTAACGCGTTTGATATTATGTGATAGATGTCTACCTCTAGAACAAGTCCCATTGACTCACCTAATAATAATGAAGAATCAAATATAAATTAGAATGATTCGTGGACTGATTCACAAGTTCCCGAAGAGGAACCGGAAGAAGAGTCGGAACCGGAAGAAGAGTCGGAACCGGAAGAAGAATCGGAACCGGATGAAGAAATAGAACCGGTGGGGGAAATAATAAAACGGTTAAGTAAAAGAAAATCCTCAACCAACCGACCAAGGTTAATTATGGTCATTGGTGTTTCCGCCAAGGAAGCAAAATATTGGGAGGATTACCAATTCTCCGATGAATCGGATTCCGACGAGAATTCCGATGATGTTATAGAAATTACCCCAACTGAATTTAAAAAGGCAAAAGAAAATAATAAGGGAAAGGGCATAAAAATAGAGAATCTAATTCCAACCCCGATGAACTTTATATGTATCGTCAACCCCCGAAGTCCTTAAGTTGTAACAATGACCCGGGAAACTCTAAACCACCAGGTTTTTCTAAACCAATGTGGATAACGACGGCTCGTATTAGGGGAACATCATATATCCCTAGAAACTTGGCAAAACGAACCAAAACCGAAGAAGAAGAAACAAGCGAGTCGGAATAAGATAGTTGTATTCGTGTGGTGTAATATAAGTAATATAGTGTGCTTATGCTTTATGATATATGTAAAAATTGCTTGTATTAATAAGTATTTTTTTTATGAATCTAACTCTTGTCTATTTTACAGTATAAAAACACAAAATGGATAGACAACCCAATATTTTAAGAGACCTACCCGGAGACATGATTGATGAAATCTTGTCTAGAGTCGGTCAGAATTCTTCGGCACAACTATTTAAGACGAGATCAGTTTGTAAGACATTCGAAGAACGTTCCAAGAATGCCTTGGTTTATAAAAGGCTTTCGTTCGAAAGATGGGGGATATCACATTGGGAAATCCATAAGTTACGATGTGTTTACTTTGACGCATATATTGCGGGGAACCCAAATGCTATTTTACGCAATGGGTTAAGAAATTATTTTGACTCAATATATCCGAATATTGGACTTCGTGATTTAGAAAAAGCGGCTAACATGCAACATAAAGAAGCATGTTATGCTTACGGATTAGTAATGGTCGCTTCTCACCAAAATGAGAACAAGAACATCGGCCTACAACTATTAAACAAAACGTTCCCACAAGTGACGGAGTCGGTAATTGGGGTAAGAAATGAGGTTTTTAGATTGTTACGGGACTGTTGGACATTACGTAACCCTCGTCCCTTTGACGACGTTACAACACGCTGTCTTATCAACGGCCATAACGGTTATGTTCCACAAGACCAAGGATGGGAAGTAGTCCTAGTAAAACCAGAATGCATGACTTGTTTCTGGACGTATGAATTATGTGTCTTTATTGCCTTTGCTGAACGACTTGTGTATTAGCTGGAATTATCTTCACAACTATCTAGTATCAAAGTTATTGTGTGCTATATTACATGCTTTATGTAAAATAAGCGGTATTGTAAGTTTGTAAAATATTGTATAAAAGTTTGAACGCGAAATATTATTATAATCAGTTTTTCATATAGAATTGTAGTAGTTGAATCGTATATTAGCTACTAAGTATGAACTTAACGGGTAGGTACTACCCGAATTTAAACTTATAAAATGCTAATATGAAGAAAAAGCTTTTATAAATGAGTTCATATTATGCTACGAAATACTATTAACTACTCTTAATATTCTGTATGATTAACTTGTTCCATTTGACTATTTTGAAGGAAATGGCACCGACTACTCGACACACCGTGAATATGAATGAAGAGGAATTCCGTACTTTTCTAGCTTCAAACATAGCCGCAGTACAGGCTGCGCTACATACCAACAATAACCTTGGATCTAGCAGTACAGGAAATCGTGTAGGATGCACCTACAAAGAATTCACTGCCTGCAAACCTTTGGAATTTGATGGAACCGAAGGACCGATCGGATTGAAACGGTGGACCGAGAAGGTCGAATCGGTGTTTGCCATAAGTAAGTGTACTGAAGAGGAAAAAGTAAAGTACGCTACACAAACCTTCACAGGTTCTACGTTAACATGGTGGAATACCTATCTAGAGCAAGTGGGACAAGACGATGCGTACGCACTATCGTGGTCAACATTCAAGCACTTGATGAACGAGAAGTACCGTCCCAGAACCGAGGTCAATAAGCTCAAGAGAGAACTTAGAGGGTTACGAACCCAAGGATTTGATATTACCACATATGAAAGACGATTCACAGAATTGTGCCTATTGTGTCCGGGAGCATTCGAAGATAAGGAAGAGAAGATCGACGCGTTTGTGAAAGGATTACCGGAAAGAATCCAAGAAGATATAAGTTCACACGAGCTTGCCTCCATACAACAGGCATGTAGAATGGCTCACAAACTAGTGAACCAGATTGAAGAAAGAATTAAAGAACAGACTGCTGAAGAGGCCAATGTGAAGCAAGTCAAAAGAAAGTGGGAGGAAAACGGTGATAAGAATCACCAATACAACAACAGCAATTACAACAATAGTCGCAACAATTATCCCAACAATCGCAACATCAATCGCAACTACAACAAACGGCCCAACAACAATAACAACAACAACAACAACAACTACAACAATCATCCCAACAACAATAATAACCGCAACAACAACAACAATCAGAAGCAGCTATGCAAAAGGTGTGAAAAGTATCACTCGGGGTTCTGCACCAAATTTTGCAACAAGTGTAAAAGAAATGGTCATAGCGCGGCGAAGTGTGAGGTCTACGGACCAGGGGTTAATAGAACGAAAGGAACAAATGGTTTTGGAACGAGTAATGGCGGAGCGAGTAGTGTCGGAGCAAGTTATGCCAATGTAGTTTGTTATAAATGTGGAAAACCGGGCCACATTATTAGAAATTGCCCAAACCAGGAGAACACGAATGGACAAGGCCGCGGAAGAGTTTTCAATATTAATGCGGCAGAGGCACAGGAAGACCCGGAGCTTGTTACGGGTACGTTTCTTATTGACAATAAATCTACTTACGTTTTATTTGATTCGGGTGCGAATAGAAGCTATATGAGTAGAGATTTTTGTGCTAAGTTAAGTTGTCCATTGACGCCTTTGGATAGTAAATTTTTACTCGAATTAGCAAATGGTAAATTAATTTCAGCAGATAATATATGTCGGAATCGAGAAATTAAACTGGTTAGCGAAACATTTAAGATTGACTTGATACCAGTAGAGTTAGGGAGTTTTGATGTGATAATCGGTATGGACTGGTTGAAAGAAGTGAAAGCAGAGATCGTTTGTTACAAAAATGCAATTCGCATTATACGAGAAAAAGGAAAACCCTTAATGGTGTACGGAGAAAAGGGCAACACGAAGCTACATCTTATTAGTAATTTGAAGGCACAAAAACTAATAAGAAAAGGTTGCTATGCTGTTCTAGCACACGTCGAGAAAGTACAAACTGAAGAAAAGAGTATCAATGATGTTCCCGTCGCAAAAGAATTTCCCGATGTATTTCCGAAAGAATTACCGGGATTACCCCCACATCGATCCGTTGAATTTCAAATAGATCTTGTACCAGGAGCTGCACCAATAGCTCGTGCTCCTTACAGACTCGCACCCAGCGAGATGAAAGAACTGCAAAGCCAATTACAAGAACTTTTAGAGCGTGGTTTCATTCGACCAAGCACATCACCGTGGGGAGCTCCTGTTTTGTTTGTCAAGAAGAAAGATGGTACATTCAGGTTGTCTATCGACTACCGAGAGTTGAACAAACTTACCATCAAGAACCGCTACCCACTACCGAGAATCGACGACTTATTTGATCAACTACAAGGCTCGTCTGTTTATTCAAAGATTGACTTACGTTCCGGGTATCATCAAATGCGGGTGAAAGAAGATGATATTCCAAAGACTGCTTTCAGAACACGTTACGGTCATTACGAGTTTATGGTCATGCCGTTTGGTTTAACTAATGCACCAGCTGTGTTCATGGACCTTATGAACCGAGTGTGTGGACCATACCTTGACAGGTTTGTCATTGTTTTCATTGATGACATACTTATTTACTCAAAGAATGACCAAGAACACGGTGAACATTTGAGAAAGGTGTTAGAAGTATTGAGGAAGGAAGAATTGTACGCTAAGTTTTCAAAGTGTGCATTTTGGTTGGAAGAAGTTCAATTCCTCGGTCACATAGTGAACAAAGAAGGTATTAAGGTGGATCCGGCAAAGATAGAAACTGTTGAAAAGTGGGAAACCCCTAAAACTCCGAAACACATACGCCAGTTTTTAGGACTAGCTGGTTACTACAGAAGTTTCATCCAAGACTTTTCCAGAATAGCAAAACCCTTGACTGCATTAACGCATAAAGGGAAGAAATTTGAATGGAATGATGAACAAGAGAAAGCGTTTCAGTTATTGAAGAAAAAGCTAACTACGGCACCTATATTGTCATTGCCTGAAGAGAATGATGATTTTGTGATTTATTGTGACGCATCAAAGCAAGGTCTCGGTTGTGTATTAATGCAACGAACGAAGGTGATTGCTTATGCGTCTAGACAATTGAAGATTCACGAACAAAATTATACGACGCATGATTTGGAATTAGGCGCGGTTGTTTTTGCATTAAAGACTTGGAGGCACTACTTATATGGGGTCAAAAGTATTATATATGCCGACCACAAAAGTCTTCAACACATATTTAATCAGAAACAACTGAATATGAGGCAGCGTAGGTAGATTGAATTGTTGAATGATTACGACTTTGAAATTCATTACCACCCGGGGAAGGCAAATGTGGTAGCCGATGCCTTGAGCAGGAAGGACAGAGAACCCATTCGAGTAAAATCTATGAATATAATGATTCATAATAACCTTACTACTTAAATAAAGGAGGCGCAACAAGGAGTTTTAAAAGAAGGAAATTTAAAGGATGAAATACCCAAAGGATCGGAGCAGCATCTTAATATTCGGGAAGACGGAACCCGGTATAGGGCTGAAAGGATTTGGGTACCAAAATTTAGAGATATGAGAGAAATGGTACTTAGAGAAGCTCATAAAACCAGATACTCAATACATCCTGAAACATTTTTGGTGGCCGGGTATGAAAGCCGATGTTGCTAAATACGTAGGGGAATGTTTGACGTGTTCGAAGGTCAAAGGGGAGCATCAGAAACCATCAGGTCTACTGCAACAACCCAAAATCCCGGAATGGAAATGGGAAAACATTACCATGGATTTCATCACTAAATTGCCAAGGACTGCAAGTGGTTTTGATACTATTTGGGTAATAGTTGATCGTCTCACCAAATCAGCACACTTCTTGCCAATAAGAGAAGATGACAAGATGGAGAAGTTAGCACGACTGTATTTGAAGGAAGTCATCTCCAGACATGGAATACCAATCTCTATTATCTCTGATAGGGATGGCAGATTTATTTCAAGATTCTGGCAGACATTACAGCAAGCATTAGGAACTCGTCTAGACATGAGTACTGCCTATCATCCACAAACTAATGGGCAGAGCGAAATGACGATACAAACGCTTGAAGACATGCTACGAGCATGTGTTATTGATTTCGGAAACAGTTGGGATCGACATCTACCGTTAGCAGAATTTTTCTACAACAACAGCTACCATTCAAGCATTGAGATGGCGCCGTTTGAAGCACTTTATGGTAGAAAGTGCAGGTCTCCGATTTGTTGGAGTGAAGTGGGGGATAGACAGATTACGGGTCCGGAGATTATACAAGAAACTACCGAGAAGATCATCCAAATTCAACAACGGTTGAAAACCGCCCAAAGTCGACAAAAGAGCTACGCTGACATTAAAAGAAAAGATATAGAATTTGAAATTGAAGAGATGGTCATGCTTAAAGTTGCACCTCGGAAAGGCGTTGTTCGATTTGGTAAACGAGGGAAATTAAATCCAAGGTATATTGGACCATTCAAGATTATTGATCGTGTCGGACCAGTAGCTTACCGACTTGAGTTACCTCAACAACTCGCGGCTGTATATAACACTTTCCACGTCTCGAATTTGAAGAAATGTTTTGCTAAAGAAGATCTCACTATTCCGTTAGATGAAATCCAAATCAACGAAAAACTTCAATTCATCGAAGAACCCGTCGAAATAATGGATCGTGAGGTTAAAAGACGTAAGCAAAACAAGATACCAATTGTTAAGGTTCGATGGAATGCTCGTAGAGGACCCGAGTTCACCTGGGAGCGTGAAGATTAGATGAAGAAGAAATACCCGCATCTATTTCCAGAAGATTCGTCAACACCTTCAACAGCTTAAAATTTCGGGACGAAATTTATTTAACGGGTAGGTACTGTAGTGACCCGAACTTTTCCATGTTTATATATATTAATTGAGATTGATATTTACATGATTAAATGTTTCCAACATGTTAAGCAATCAAACTTGTTAAGACTTGATTAATTGAAATAAGTTTCATATAGACAATTGACTACCCAAGTTGATCGGCGATTCACGAACGTTAAAACTTGTAAAAATGACATGACGATATATATATATATATATATATATATATATATATATATATATATATATATATATATATATATATATATATGGATATACATATGGTTAACATGAGATTATGATAAGTAAGTATCAGCATAAGTATATTAACAATGAGTTATATACATATAAACAAGACTACTAACTTAAGGATTTCGAAACGAGACATATATGTAACGATTATCGTTGTAATGACATTTAAATGTATATATATATCATATTAAGATATATTAATATATCATAATATCATGATAATATGATAATTTAACATCTCATTAGATATAATAAACAATGGGTTAACAACATTAATTGAGATCGTTAACTTAAAGGTTTCAAAACAACACTTACATGTAACGACTAGCGATGACTTAACAACTCAGTTAAAATGTATATACATGTAGTGTATTTAGATGTATTAAAATACTTTTGGAAGACTTCAAGACATATATCAAAACACTCAAACTTAACGAAAATGGTTACAATTACTTTCCCATTCTTTTCTTTCATCAAGAATTCTAGTCGTATTCTTACCCGTATTATACACAACTTCAAAACGTACTTACTATGGGTATATACCAATAGGAACTAGCATGGGATTCCACTCTTGATTATGTCATGTATGACTAATCAATTTTAACTTCTACCATGAGCTAGTCAACTAACTAGAACTCCTTTTAACCCCACTCACCACTCACCAATTACCACTCATCATTCACTCCATTTCACTTCCAATTCTCTTTCTAATTCTCTCTCAACACACACACACTATTATGAACGTATTTTTCCAGTAGTTAATCATCATCTTCATCAAAAATCACTTCAACAATCAAGCTATAATCATCATAGGAAGAACACTATAAGAACACTTCAAAAATCCCTTCAAGTTTACTAATTTACTTCCAAGCTTTCTAATCCATTCCAAGTAATCATCTAAGATCAAGAAACCTTGGTTATATACAGTAGGTTATCTTTCTTATTCAAGAACTTTCAAGCCATCCAAGATCCTTTGAAGCTAGATCATTTCTTGTCACTTCCAGTAGGTTTACCTACTAAACTTGAGGTTCGTGAATCAACAGTGGACAAGTCTTACTTCCCGACGAAGTAAAAATCTGTGAAAGTGAGTTATAGTCCCACTTTTAAAATCTAATATTTTTGGGATGAGAATACATGCAGGTTTTATAAATGATTTACAAAATAGACACAAGTACGTGAAACTACATTCTATGGTTGAATTATCGAAATCAAATATGCCCCTTTTTATTAAGTCTGGTAATCTAAGAATTAGGGAACAGACACCCTAATTGACGCGAATCCTAAAGATAGATCTATTGGGCCTAACAAACCCCATCCAAAGTACCGGATGCTTTAGTACTTCGAAATTTATATCATATCCGAAGGGTGTCCCGGAATGATGGGGATATTCTTATATATGCATCTTGTTAATGTCGGTTACCAGGTGTTCACCATATGAATGATTTTTATCTCTATGTATGGGATGTGTATTGAAATATGAAATCTCGTGGTCTATTGTTACGATTTGATATATATAGGTTAAACCTATAACTCACCAACATTTTTGTTGACGTTTAAAGCATGTTTATTCTCAGGTGAATATTAAGAGCTTCCGCTGTTGCATACTAAAATAAGGACAAGATTTGGAGTCCATGTTTGTATGATATTGTGTAAAAACTGCATTCAAGAAACTGATTTCGATGTAACATATTTGTATTGTAAACCATTATGTAATGGTCGTGTGTAAACAGGATATTTTAGATTATCATTATTTGATAATCTACGTAAAGCTTTTTGAACCTTTATCTATGAAATAAAGGTTATGGTTTGTTTTAAAAATGAATAGAGTCTTTGAAAAACGTCTCATATAGAGGTCAAAACCTCGCAACGAAATCAATTAATATGGAATGTTTTTAATCAATAAGAACGGGACATTTCAAGATCATAGTCCCACCCTTTCAAATACTTTTATACTTTTAAATCGTGGGCTGAGAAACATATACTTTATATACATTTTATACGGTTTATACTTTCATACTTTGAACACAAATACGAATACAAGAGCAAAGATACATACAAGTTAGAACGAAAATCCTCAAGTCCAATTACCATTAGTTACACTTGTAGGGTGTGAGTGATAATTTTTGTTGTGTGGCCATGCGGGTTTTACGAACCCTCATCTAAGGGATGAAACGTATTTTCGGAATATAGTGTAGGTTCTAACACTATTATGCAGAGGTAAGATTCAGTTAAGTTTTGGTAATTGGGTGCTCGTGATACAGACAACATCTTTTGGGATGTATACGCTTGATATTCACTTTATACTAAATCTTATGGTTTACAAACAATATCTTTCGAGATGTATACGCTTTGATACAAACACATCTTTATAGATATATACGCTTTGATACTAAACCTTGTGATTCAAAAACATACTTTTACAAATACATTTATGATCTCACCAACATTTTTCGTTGACAGTTTTCTACATGTTTTCTCAGGTTCATACTTGGCTAATTGATACATGCTTCTGCTCACTTGATTTACTTTGATTGGAGTCAAGCATACATGCATACGCTAGTGATAGCACCTTTGGATTCAAACAAATGTTTACATACTTACGCTATTTATAGCAACCGTGATTTTTAACTTACATTATGTCGCAATTTATTTCATTTACACTTTGTAACTTTTGTAAACTTAAACTTGTTGTCGAACCTTTTGGTAAACTGAACTTTGCAAGTCTTGTGCGATTCAAATGAATGCGACATAATGTTAGTCAAACGCGTCTCATATAGGGACTATGACCACGTAACGGGACCTAAGTTAGTGGCGCCATCAATGAAGATTTGGTCGGGTCGCTACAGATGGTATCAGAGCGTTGGTTGTAGGGATCTAGGATGTGCATTAGTGTGTCTGACAGAGTCGTTAGGACGCATTAGTGAATCTAGACTACAACCGGATAGTTAGCCATTGCATTCTGACATACATTTGCTACAGATAGCACTTACTTGACTACTTGTGCATTATACTTAAACCTTTCTTAGGTGAACTCCTTATTGGTACCAAACTTTCATCATACGAATCCGTATTCTACCACTTTCTGGTAACACACGTAAATTCGAGATTCAGGCGCGTAATGATGACGACGACTTCATTAGTCACATTTTTTCGGGAACTCCGACTCCCAGATTGTTATTCGCCACCATTTCAACTTACTATTTGTGTCACACCGGTGTTCCTTACTATCTACCACTTCTTGTTATTACCACTACTACTCTAGGTGAGTATCGTCATCACTATTTATCACTACGGTTGCGTACTACTCGTTATCATGATTCGTTACTCTTTCCATACCTAAATACATTATCGTTTGACTTGAACCGCATTGACGTGAACGATCATTTATACACTTCCCTCGGGGAACGCTTCTTTAGAGTTGCACTAATTCTTTCGATTTAGTACGAGTCACGTTAGAAACGTCGTTACACCTTATTCATTTTAAATCTTCACGATTACACAAACCTGAATCTATGGAGTGATGTGGGAATGGAGGTATGAGTTAGCGTAATATAACGACACTCAATCAACGTGGTTATATTACGGTAATTCACACCAAAGTTCTAATGACACGTGATGGTGATTGGACTCGATCAACCTAATCACCACCATGTGCCATGTACATGACTTTATTTTTCTTGTTTGGATATTCGAAAACTTCGAGAATACTGATAACAACCATACCCGGGACACATCGTCGATTATTATCGAACCATACTTATGCTTCCGAATGAATGACAAATTCCTTCGACTTCAACCATATGTTACACGTGTATACTATCTTGTTTTCACGCAGTTTTATCGACGAACTACAATATACTTGTTATGCTCACATCGAGGCGGAAAGTTCTCTCGTCTTACACTCGTACTTCATATAAGGAAATCATTATTCTAAATTCTCATTTGAGAGAGAGACTCTTCACATTATACCAGTATTCGGCTCGAGGGTGAATAGTCCTAGCGAACATTTTTCAGAACCCGATACGAAACTTGCTCTAACGTACGTTTTCGGAAACCGATAAATCTTCCGCGGCGCGAAATTCTTGAGAAACAGAAACTTAATTCAACAAACGTTTTCAAGTCCTAACAAACTTGTTTAAAATTTTCTTAAGGAGATATACCTCGTTTCGGATCGAGATCCTCGTTTCACTTCTAGATTTCGGAGTGCTTTACAAAAAGCCTCGGGACCATGTTTAGACATGAGTACAACACATCAGCCACAACCCGAAGGACCAAACCAGCATACGATTCAAACCTTGGAAACCATAACACGAGTTTGTGTTATCAACTTCTAACTTACTTGTGAAAAGCATTTTCCTTTAACCGAATTCTCTTACAACGATGGTTATCATTCAAGTCTTAACGTCACACCTTTTGAAATCTTATATGACCAGAAACGTCATCCTCCTTTTGTAGAACCAAGTAAATGATAATCAAGTCACCGAACCCGGACTCATTCATGGAGTAACCGTTAAAAATCGTTCCAATCCGAGGAAGGCTCAAGACGGCCCGTAGTTGCCAAAAGAGCTATGCCGATAAAAGTCGCACCTTGGAAAGGTGTAATCCATTTCGGGAAAAGTAGAAAGCTAAATCCGTGATATTCTGATCCTTTTGAAATCTTGGGGGGTATCGTACCCATTGCTTACCGCTTAGAACTTCTGACTCAAACAAATTCCGTTCATCCTACATTTTGTGTATCAAACTTAAAGGCGTGTCTTGTGAAACAAGAACTTGTTATCCTCTTCGATGAACTTACTATCAACGATAAACTCCACCTCATAGGAGGACCGATTGAAACTATAAATCGTGAAACCAAACTTTAAACCAACGTAAAATCCCGACTGTCAAAGTTCGTTGAAATGCCCAAGGGAGTACCTTCACTTATGCGTAGAATTAGCAACAAAATATCTCGAGGAAGTAACAATGACTACTACTTCCAACTAAATTTCGGGACGAAATTTCTTTTAAGGCGTAGGTAATGTAACATCCCGCGTTTTTCCATTAAATTTATTTTTAACACTGCCTTTTTTTTAAATAATATCCTTCGTTATTTAAATTCGTATCTTTCGTTGACTAGCGTTTTAATATTTTCGTTATTTAATTATAACATCACTCGTTTACTCGAGCATTTTTAAAATATTCGTTTGG
This sequence comes from Rutidosis leptorrhynchoides, assembly GCF_046630445.1. NCBI lineage: Eukaryota > Viridiplantae > Streptophyta > Magnoliopsida > Asterales > Asteraceae > Rutidosis > Rutidosis leptorrhynchoides. The sequence continues at coordinate 181,180,031 of NC_092338.1, read as the reverse complement.
TTAATTCCCGCACCCGCTTTGAAACTTGAGGGACCGAAGTTGCCAAGGGGCCAAACTAGTTGACTAGGTCAACTAGTCAAGCCCCATTCTCCTCCACCCATTCATTTCACCATCTCCCACCATTTTCACTACTTCCATTTTCTCTCATTTTCACTCAAATCATTCATTCATCATCCATTTCGGATCTAGGAGACTTGCAACAAAACAAATTACATTTTCGTGATCCTCTCTTCATCCTCTACATTTTGGTACCAATTTCATCTCGTTTGGGTAACATTTCTAAAACTCTAGATTTCTCAAAATTCATTTTATATACTTGAAATGGTGTAGGTTAGTGTCTATGGCTCAAGTCTAACATGAATATATGATTTATATGTTCGATTTTGTTATTTGAAGTAACTAGCATGAACATAAACTTTAGTGTGTTTGATTTGGTGATTTGGTTGTTGAATTATGTTAAAATGTTATAAATGCATGTATTAAATGTGTTCCTAACATCAGTAGTTTCAATTTGATGTGTAGGTTGTTTTAGAAAACTCCATAAACATGATTAGTGATTTTGATGTTGTTGGTTAGGGTTTGATAGAATTGAATGTGAACATTAAATGCTTTGAATGACATGAAATTTTATTTGTAAGTGTTAGGTTGTATTGTATGCTTGATCACCTTCGAAACGGCATATCATTCATGTAAATTTATTGCCGAATCATCGAATTTCATTTATGAACTTGAATGCATTTAATGAGGAGCTTTGAATGTGATTTTTGTTGTTGTAAAAGTAAATGTGATTGATGAAATGTGTTTAGTTGTTTTCCTTGTCAAAATACCTTTCCGATGATATAAGATACATGATTTGGTTGTTTACGGGTCATAAATGGTGATTGTTTGAAGTTAGGTTCGTGCATAAAACTTAAAAACTGCCAGAATTCTCTGCAAAGGTAATGGCGCGGCGCGCCATATACCCGCGCGGCGCACCAAAGTGGGCTGTCCAACTTTGTCAATTTTCGAAAAATGTTTGCTATGCTACGCACCTCCGATTCACATGTGACTTGTTCTAACATGCTCATATATGATTAAAAACCTCAGAAAAATAGTTCGGGACCCGACCCGAACGTGTTGAATTTTTCGTTGACTTTGACCGACCATAGTTTGACTTTTTGTCAAACTTAGCCAAATGATTATGCAATCTTTCTAACTTGTTTCTATACTTGATTCTTGCATGAAACTTGACAACGTGATTCACATGCTATACTATTCGAGTCGTAACGAGCCATAGGACTAATTGAACACATTTCGCCCGACCTTGTGTCGTAACCGGTTAATTGATACAACTTACTTGTTTAGGTCAAGACTAAACAACTTTCATGCACGTGTTTACTTTGTGAAGTACATTTATACTCGTGCACTCGAGGTGAGATCATAGTCTCACCCTTTCAAATACTTTTATACTTTTAAATCGTGGGCTGAGAAACATATACTTTATATACATTTTATACGGTTTATACTTTCATACTTTGAACACAAATACGAATACAAGAACAAAGATACATACGAGTTAGAACGAAAATCCTCAAGTCCAATTACCATTAGTTACACTTGTAGGGTGTGAGCGAGAACTTATGTTATGTGGCCATGCGGGTTTTACGAACCCTCATCTAAGGGATGAAACGTATTTTCGGGATATAGTGTAGGTTCTAACACTATTATGCAGAGGTAAGATTCAGTTAAGTTTTGGTAATTGGGTGCTCGTGATACAGACAACGTCTTTTGGGATGTATACGCTTGATATTCACTTTATACTAAACCTTATGGTTTACAAACAATATCTTTCGAGATGTATACGCTTTGATACAAACACATCTTTATAGATGTATACGCTTTGATACTAAACCTTGTGATTCAAAAACATACTTTTACAAATACATTTATGATCTCATCAACGTTTTTCGTTGATAGTTTTCTACATGTTTTCTCAGGTTCATACTTGGCTAATTGATACATGCTTTCGCACACTTGATTTACTTTGATTGGAGTCAAGCATACATGCATACGCTAGTTATAGCACCTTTGGATTCAAACAAATGTTTACATACTTACGCTATTTATAGCAACCGTGATTTTTAACTTACATTATGTCGCAATTTATTTCATTTACACTTTGTAACTTTTGTAAACTTAAACTTGTTGTCGAACCTTTTGGTAAACTGAACTTTGCAAGTCTTGTGCGATTCAAATGAATGCGACATAATTTTGGTCAAACGCGTCTCATATAGGGACTATGACCACGTAACGGGACCTAAGTTAGCGGCGCCATCAATGACGATTTGGTTGGGTCGCTACATATTTGATGACCAATGATGAAGCCAAACAATTGAACGAAGTTGTCTCAGGTACTTTCATGGTTAATTCTAATCCGGCAAGGATTCTCTTCGATAGTGGTGCAAATTTGTCGTTTGTGTCTCCTAAATTTGTGCCTAAACTTAATAGACCGTTAGCTAAGTTAAGTCGTCCGGTAGAAGTCGAAATAGCGGACGGCAAGACGGTGCTAGTGGTCGATGTGTGCAAAAATTGTGATGTTGTGTTTGGTTCCGAAAACTTTAAGATAGATCTCATTTCGATGACTTTGGGCGACTTTGATATTGTTGTGGGTATGCATTGGCTCAATCGTAATAGAGCCGATATTGTATGTCATGAAAAATTTATTCGTGTGAAGACCCCAAGTGGGGGAGAGTTAATTATTCACGGTGATAAGCGTAGAAAACTTGTGCCGATATGCACTTTTGCACGGGCACGTCGTTTTCTTGTTAGTGGTGGCATGGCTTTTCTTGCCCATGTTGTTGATACTCGTGATGAGCCACCACCCATTCGTGAAATTCCAGTAGTTAGTGAATTCAAAGACGTTTTTCCTGACGAGTTACCGGGTGTTCCGGCGGAAAGACAAGTTGAATTTCGCTTTGAGTTGGTTCCGGGGGCTACCCCCATTGCTAAAACTCCTTATCGTTTAGCGCCGACGGAAATGCAAGAGTTGTTAAATCAAACCCAAAAATTGCTCGAGAATGGTTTTGTTCAACCGAGTGCTTCTCCATGGGGCGCTCTGGTTTTATTTGTGAAGAAGAAGGATGGTAGTATGCGGATGTGCATCGATTATCAGGAGTTGAATATAGTGACGATCAAGAATCGTTATCCATTGCCTCGGATTGACGATTTGTTTGACCAACTCCAAGGTGCAACGTATTTCTCCAAAATTGACCTACGGTCCGGCTATCACCAAATGCGGGTCCGTGAGGAAGATATCGAGAAAACGGCTTTTCGAACACGTTATGGGCATTTTGAATTCGTAGTTATGCCATTTGGTCTTACGAATGCACCGGCGGCATTCATGGATCTTATGAACCGAGTGTGCCAACCTATGTTGGATAAGTTGGTAATTGTGTTCATTGACGACATACTAGTCTACTTGAAAAGTATGAAAGAACATGAACGTCATTTGCGTGAAGTATTGAAGACATTACAAAAGGAGAAGTTGTATGCTAAGTTCTACAAATGCGAATTTTGGCTAAGGGAGGTTCAATTCCTTGGCCACATAGTGAACAATGACGGCATTCAAGTAGATCCGGGGAGAGTTGTAAGACCCGTTTATTTGTAGTGTACATAAGTGTAGTTAATGTACTTGAAGTGGGGTTTTGGTTGTACATATTAAAAGAATGCAGAAAACTGGTCTGGGCGCGACGCGCGACGCGCAGCCATTTGGCGCGCCGCGCCATTGTTCTGTGACAGATTCCTTTTAATTAGATATTTTGAGGGCAAATTGGTAAAATCACAAGGAATCCGACTTTAAGGCTTGGGATCAGTTGTTGGAGCATCATTTACTCCATTTCCACCCACTTAATCATCTTCCATTAAATCCTAGAGAGAGAGGAGGTTCTAGAGTGAGAAAGCTCCATTAAAGGAAGAAGGAGGTTGAATCGGGTCTTAGTGCGAGTTTCAAAGTTGTTCATCTTTCCTCTAGCTACGTTTTGGTGTTAGTGGTATGCTCTAATCTTGATTTCTTGATTTTAATTTGATTATGGGTTAGGGTTTGGGGTAAGTGATGAACCTAAAACCCATTTGTTAGTAAATTGAGTGTTTTGGGTGAATTTGGGTCATGTAGACCCAAAGATGACTAACTAGGGTTTTCAAAGTATTAAACTATGTTTATGAGCCTAAATTGGTTAGTTAAAGCACTAGCACACTTATATATATGTAAATGGGTGTTAAGTGGGTTAGTGGGTGACCCGAAATGGGTGTATTGACTTTAAATGGTCAAATGGATCATGATGGACCTAAGTGGGTAAATGTATGTGTTTGATGCATAAACCTTGTATTGGAAAGTGTCTTAGGACCTAACTCGGATAATGATTAGGGTTTTAGGGATGTTAACCCAAATATTAGAGTTAGGGTTGCAAATGGGTCAAAATTGCACCATGGGTCAAGATAACCCTAGAATGGAGTTTTAGTGGGTTGACCAACTTGAGTTTGTGATTGATATTATGTATAATGTAATAGGTACGTTACATTGAAGGTTCTCGGACTCGATTATCTTTCACCGAAGGCGTAAGGTGAGTGGAATAATTATATGTGTAGGTATATAATGTATCTATTTGTTGTAGCGTGAGATGTGAAGTATCGAGGTGCTAAGACACCACGTTTCACGTGATGAGTGAAGCATCGAGATGTTAAGATGCCACTCGGGGTGAAGCATCGAGGTGTTAAGATGCCACCTAGGGGTGTAGTGTCGAGGTGTTAAGACACCACTCCGTAACTTAATGAATGAAGCATCGAGGTGCTAAGATGCCACTCGGGGTGAAGTACCGAGGTGTTAAGGTGTAACGTCCTCCCAATAGGGTCTGGAAGAAACGTTACTAATATCAAATAAACCAACATATTATAATACGAGAACAATACTAAATGAGAAAATTTAACTTTATTGAGTACGCAGCGGAAAATGAAATGTCGTTGCAATAATGGAAATAACGATAAAGTAATTGTTCATATGCAGAAGTAATAAATGCGATATCTCTTGATCCTAAGTCCAAGTAGCATCACATAAGTAGTAGATAAGAAAGCTTGAATCAAACAGCACCTGAGACAAAACATGCTAAAGTGTCAACCAAAAAGGTTGAGTGAAGTTCATAGGTTTAACAAAAGTAGTTATCGTTGTTTTTAGACCAAAATATTTAGTTGTAAAGTTGATCTCCCGCAGGATCAAAAAGTAGATCTCGCAGATCCAAAAGTAGTACTGATTCGTGATATTTTAGACTAAACATTTGTTTTGTTGCCCCGATGATAAGTTGACAGTACCTTATCACCATGTTTAAATCATTATTAAGTAATACAAAGACATCGCGGTCACATGTATCGGGGACGTTACTCCCGATAGGCCTATCCCCAATAATTAAGAATGCCTTATCCTGAAAACAATTAAAAAATATCACTGTGGGGTCTTAGTAGCATAAGCTAGTCATAGTACAGTTTAGGTTCGTACTTGTGTCTAAGTTGTTTAAAGTATAAAAGCAGCATGTGTCTCACCCCAGTAAGTATAAAAAGTGTTATAGCAATAAGAGTGGGGCTATGAAAGTCACCTTAGTAAGTAGAGAGAGTTATTCCTCGGAATAGAGAGTTGAACGAGTGAGCAGGAAAGTCAACCTATTGACATTTGAGAGTAGTTAAGTGTTTTGCCCATGTTTAAGTTTAAGTATGTGTTTAAGTATAGTTTGTTTTACTAAGTTTCTATTCCTAGTAAGTTACTATTTTTATAAAGTTTCTATTTTTAGAAAGTTTCTTATTTTACTAAGTTTCTATGACTAGAGAGTTTCTACTTTTATGAGTGTTTCCATTTTAGGATACTTGCCGTATTAGATAAGCTTCCAATCACCCCTTTCCCTTCGAATGGCTAATTTAGATCTAGGGGATTGAGCCATAGGACCCTTTAAATCGGAAATCCAAACCCTCTGCCTAGAATCTCGTAGAAACCATTCGTCAAGAAAGTTCGAAGATCTATACATCTCTAATACATATCCCAAAATGTTTTTGTGCTACAATATAATTAGTAGGTTATAGGTGCTAGTAATAGTAATAGTGTATACATGTTAAGTACTAGTATAAGTAGTATTAGGGTTTCATTAATTAGGGTTAGTTAATTAAAGTAGTAATTAATAACTAGGGTTTAGTAATTAATGTCCTAGGGTTTCATAAATGTTTAGAGTTTAATTAATTAGGGTTTAAGAATTATAGTTTAGGTGTAATTAGGGTTTAAGGTTTTAATATGTATATGTATATATAATTCGTATATATATGTATATATATATAAAAATATTTTTTTTTACATGTATATATGTATATATAAATCTAGGTGTGTTTATGTATATACTTATGAATAACAAGTTTATAATATGAATATGAATTATCAAAGATCAAAGTTTATGTAAATAGTTTAGGGTTTATGTTATACCTTTGAAGCTTCAAGATAATTAACAAAGAAAAGATGAACACGATGAAGATGGAAGATCAAAGCCTTGAAAATCTTGAAGAACTCCTTGAAGATTCTTGAAGAACACGAAGAACAAGCTTGAAGATCCGAATACCACAAGAGAGGGAGAGGGAGAGATTGTTTTTGAGAGAGGATTTTGGTGTGATTTGTGAATGAGAAACTAGGTGTTTATATAGTGCAAGTATTAGAGTGTTAGTCAACATAAGGATGTTCTAATTAATGATTTTATTTTGTTTTATAATTTTTAGTCAACAATAGGTGGTACTAGTTTATAATTAGTCAACATAAGGATGTACTAGTTTACACTTTATTTTTAGTCAACATAAGGATGTAAGATTTTTTTAGTCTCATTATTATTACTATTATTATTATTATTATTATTATTATTATTATTATTATTTTTACATTTACTACATGATAAGTATTATTTTCTTTTTACTAATTCATGACTTGTATATATTTAGTTCCCAATTGTTTTATTATTTATATAAATGTCACTTTTTATTTATTACTTATAGGTTATTAGTTATAATATTACATAAATGCATAAATTTTAATTAGCAGTGAGTGTCGACTAACAGTTTATTATTTTCATCTTTTATTAACTTGTCAATTTTTGTACAAAGTTAATTAATATGTTTTCTAACTCTTAACAATTAACAATTGTTGATTAAAGTTTAATCATTAAGTTTTAATTATATTGTTTGGGCTTTTAATATTGGAAAAATATAGAATGGAAAAATGAGGGTCGTTATAGTACCTCCCCGTTATTGAAAACTTCGTCCCGAAGTTTTTAGGTAGTTTCCTCGTTTGCATCAGCAGTTGAGAAGAGATGGGGATATTTGCGTTTCATATGGTCTTTGCGTTCCCAGGTATATTCGGGGCCTCTACGCGAATTCCAACGGACTTTAACGATAGGTATATTGCTTTTACGCGTTTGTTTGACCTCTCCTTCCATGATTTCTATAGGTTATTTAACGAAGTGCATTTTATCATTAATGCGAAGATCATTCAAAATGATGATGTTATACAAGTCATTTCAGTAAATTGGATACATGAAATGTGTTATGAATAGTATTGAACTCATTTAAAACCTTGAGCATTTTATGCCACAATATTAGGGCAGACAAACAAAGAGGAGTTCGTGAAAATCACAGTCATGAAATTTGATAGAGATCTTCATTGTTTACAACAAGAATATTTTAATGATGAATATAAGTTGAAAAATAAAGTTTTATCACTATTGAATAATATGGATAAAACGATTCGTTTATAGGAAGAGTATAAATGAAGCTATCATAAAAGAGTGAAATGAGAAAATTAAATGTTCGCCTTAACTTTTGACGTAGTCACGATTGATTTTTGGAATTCAAGGAATTAAAGGAAATCTTCGTAATCTATAAGATTTGATTCTCCGGTATTTACGAAATTTTGAGATTTGTTTGATTAAATGCGGTGATTTGCCTCGATTGATGTGTTTGGAATTTTGCTATAAATTAGCTTCTTTCGTTTCATTATCTTCACCACTTCTATACTTTCTTTCTCAATTCAAACTTCCAAAAGATTTAGAAAATGCTTAATCCAGTTCTGATCCTGGTTATTATATTGACCATCTATGCAGTCATTCTTCTTTTTCTTTTACCGCCAGAGGAATCTGTTTACTTCTACTATGCTCTTGGGGTTATAGTGTTTTTAATTATCCCGTGTCTTTATATTTTTATACGCATTGATATACACGGTTTGTAATTTCGGAGTCGTTATCGGGCTTTATATTTTCCCTTATATGTCGGAGCTTTATGCTTTTGTTTCTTCTTCCCGACTTCAAGTCAAGCGAGTAATGGTCCAGAATTCATAGGTATGAAGTTTCGAATGATCATAATATATAAAGTAGAAAGGAAAGGTAATAGCACGATTTGATTTGTCATATTACCAGAATATCCGGAAAAGACCGAATCATCAAGAAAAATATTTTCTTGATATGTTTAGAGGTTAAATAGAATGTAAGAGTCGTGTAACATGGAAAATGATGATTATAAAATCTATGAATCATCATCTTCCATTAAAAACTTAGCATGACTTACTGTAATATAATCACGTTGGCCTGACGTCATTATATTATACTAACTCATGCTTCAATTCCCAACACTTCTTCAAAGCATTTATAATTTAAACTCGAATTTTACAGAATATAGAAACTAAAACAGTTTCCTTTATAAAGATATCGCAAAGAGATACTTAATTGCGGACATGAATCGTTATGAAGATATCTTTCGAAACATAGAGGATATTTATGATGATATTTTGGAATTTCTAAGTTCGAAAGTTGATGAAGAAAAATTTTCCGCAAGCTTTTAACATGACTTCGGAGCAAGATATTCTCTAAAGATTTCACCGGATCCAAAATTACCTGGATTCTTTGAATATAGGGTTTGGCCCTTGTGTTTGTCCTTGGTCTCCTCCATGGTTAGCTCAATCCGTTTTTCAGTTCTAAATTTTCTTTTGAGCTTTTCCAACGTACCATTCTTTATTATCAAACTGTTGGCCCTTAAGACCATCTACAATTTTTCTGTTTCCTCTGCATTTAATGCAGCCATATTTGAATCATCGGTTATCAATCCGAAATGGTTTCAAGAAATTTCATTTTTAGATGATTAAACGCTGATTGCGATCGTCAAGATTCAAAGGATGTTTTCAAGAATTTTAAATTTGAAGTGTTTAAGCGTAAGATGCATCCATCAATGGATCTAACAGTTGACGAAGAAATGTTGTGATTTTCAAAAGTAAGGAATGGTAAGTTCGATGGTTTGATTTGATAATTCATCATAGAATACGAATGAATATAATTCATGAATGTAGTGATCTTTAGGAAGATAACACTTGCTAAAGCTTTACTTAAGTTCCGATATGTCAAAATCAGAGTATGTAACTGAATTTGTATGAAAATGGTTTTTCTTTGGTGAACATATACATATATCATGTGAATGTAAGTAGTATAGTTAACAACTGCTGAATCAGAATGGAAGAATGTACAATGTAACATATTTATATGAGATATGAATATCTCTCGGGTTTTACCTACCCGTTAAAATATTTTTTTACAATTAACAGTTTGTACAAAAGAGAAGATATACGTTCATATATGTATTCTTCAGATGTAATCATGGTTTTAATGAGCTAATATAATATTAAACTCATTTGATTTGCTGTTGAAACGAGAATAAATAATCTCCAAAACCTTAGAGATTTCATAATTGTCGTGAAATATTTCGCTAATGAAGTTATGAATTAATACTTCATCGTTCATTGTTATTGATATACTTTGGTATATGATGTTGGTGCTCTTGGAATTCTTGTGAAATTCATAAGGCACTAATGATATTTTCTAGAAAGTTTCGAGTACATCAAAAATTAAAGTATACAATCAATCATGTATTTGAGTAATACACTTGGTTTATTACGAAATGGAGTTTATTGTATTGAAGCAATGATTAACGATTACTAAGTTATTAACAAAAGATGTACATCATAGCATATTGTGATATGAATTAACCATGTAGTACATACTAGTTAAGATTCACACGTAATAGCTTAGTACGAAAAGATTTATTATTGTTCCAATCCATATATATAAAGTATACATATGTAATTCTTTAGGAAGAATGAGTCAATACATCTTAACTCATTATTAATAATATTCCTTGGTATCTATGGGGCGTATGATGTTGATGTTTGAGGTACTGAGTGTGATGTTGAGGCGTGGAATGCGGATGTTGTCGTTGGTGAAGTTGGTGATGTTGGGGGTGAGGTTGGTGGTGATGCCGATGGTACTGGTGGTACTGGTTATGCTGCTGGTGCTGCTGCTGGTGTTCGTAGGTTTCGCACCATATTCTCCAGAGCCACTACTCGAGCGCGAAGCTCGTTGACTTCTTCTATTATTCCGGGATGATTGGCGGTTCGAACAAGTGGATGAATAAGATCTAAAATTTTAGATATTATATATTCGTGACTGGATATCCTGGAAATGAGGGTGAAAATAGTTTTCCGAACGGGTTCGCCAGTAAGTGCTTCAGGTTCTTCACCAAGAGGTGAATTCGGTTGGTGGAAGGGATCACCTTCTTCTTGTCTCCATTGATTAAGTTTACTACGAACCCATCCCCAATTCATCCAAAATAGATGATGGCTGATTGGTTGGTTCATTCCGGTTACGCTGCCATTGGAGCTTTAAGAGTTCGAGGAATCCATATTATGTGTTTGGAATTAGGGTTTTTGATATGAGATTAGTGTTGAATACTGGATGATATATTCGTCTCCTCGAATACGTGTATATAGCAAAAAGATTTCCGTAATTTACGGAGGGAATTTAGGAAAAGTGTTAAACAAAATCTATTGGGATAGATACGATAAGATATAATAAGATATGATGTGTCTATACTTTAATAATGGCAGTATGACGTGTCGAGATCATAAAGTGATAAGTATGTAATCTAATAATCTTTTGATTAAAGACTTTCAATTCGTATACTGTGATAACCCAATGACATTTTTCGATTCACAAACCGATGCATAAAGGCATAAGGCATATAGGTACGTGATATAACAGGGAGATATATACGTTTGTGTGTGAGTAGTAACAATTATAAGAGTTTCAAAATCATGGATAATATTTCATGTAATACATATGTAATACACATAACCATGATAGATGACTTATGAATGTCAAGAATTTCTGAAATCATTGTGTCGCATTTAGATGCGGTGGTGTAATTGGATAGTACTCAAGAAAGTGAGCAGAGTTCTTAGATTAGCTCGGCATTCTAAGATAAGTAAAGTTTCTAAAGTATAGTATAGCATTTAACAGTTAATGGCAACAATTAAAGGCACTATGGTCAAGAAAAGTTGTAGTCCTACATTAGGAAAGAGACTTTGATTAGAATCTTTACGTCAAGTTTGGTAAAGCATGATTGTTAAGATTATAAGGCAATCCTAAGTGCTTTAAGTGTAAGGCAGGAAAGGTTATAGTTTCCTAGATTGCTAAAGCACCCTAGCTAGCAAGTAAGGCACACATAAAAATGCAATCCTGGTTCTCTATAACAGCCTGGTTATGCTCTGATACCAATCTGTAACGTCCTCCCAATAGGGTCTGGAAGAAACGTTACTAATATCAAATAAACCAACATATTATAATACGAGAACAATACTAAATGAGAAAATTTAACTTTATTGAGTACGCAGCGGAAAATGAAATGTCGTTGCAATAATGGAAATAACGATAAAGTAATTGTTCATATGCAGAAGTAATAAATGCGATATCTCTTGATCCTAAGTCCAAGTAGCATCACATAAGTAGTAGATAAGAAAGCTTGAATCAAACAGCACCTGAGACAAAACATGCTAAAGTGTCAACCAAAAAGGTTGAGTGAAGTTCATAGGTTTAACAAAAGTAGTTATCGTTGTTTTTAGACCAAAATATTTAGTTGTAAAGTTGATCTCCCGCAGGATCAAAAAGTAGATCTCGCAGATCCAAAAGTAGTACTGATTCGTGATATTTTAGACTAAACATTTGTTTTGTTGCCCCGATGATAAGTTGACAGTACCTTATCACCATGTTTAAATCATTATTAAGTAATACAAAGACATCGCGGTCACATGTATCGGGGACGTTACTCCCGATAGGCCTATCCCCAATAATTAAGAATGCCTTATCCTGAAAACAATTAAAAAATATCACTGTGGGGTCTTAGTAGCATAAGCTAGTCATAGTACAGTTTAGGTTCGTACTTGTGTCTAAGTTGTTTAAAGTATAAAAGCAGCATGTGTCTCACCCCAGTAAGTATAAAAAGTGTTATAGCAATAAGAGTGGGGCTATGAAAGTCACCTTAGTAAGTAGAGAGAGTTATTCCTCGGAATAGAGAGTTGAACGAGTGAGCAGGAAAGTCAACCTATTGATATTTAAGAGTAGTTAAGTGTTTTGCCCATGTTTAAGTTTAAGTATGTGTTTAAGTATAGTTTGTTTTACTAAGTTTCTATTCCTAGTAAGTTACTATTTTTATAAAGTTTCTATTTTTAGAAAGTTTCTTATTTTACTAAGTTTCTATGACTAGAGAGTTTCTACTTTTATGAGTGTTTCCATTTTAGGATACTTGCCGTATTAGATAAGCTTCCAATCACCCCTTTCCCTTCGAATGGCTAATTTAGATCTAGGGGATTGAGCCATAGGACCCTTTAAATCGGAAATCCAAACCCTCTGCCTAGAATCTCGTAGAAACCATTCGTCAAGAAAGTTCGAAGATCTATACATCTCTAATACATATCCCAAAATGTTTTTGTGCTACAATATAATTAGTAGGTTATAGGTGCTAGTAATAGTAATAGTGTATACATGTTAAGTACTAGTATAAGTAGTATTAGGGTTTCATTAATTAGGGTTAGTTAATTAAAGTAGTAATTAATAACTAGGGTTTAGTAATTAATGTCCTAGGGTTTCATAAATGTTTAGAGTTTAATTAATTAGGGTTTAAGAATTATAGTTTAGGTGTAATAAGGGTTTAAGGTTTTAATATGTATATGTATATATAATTCGTATATATATGTATATATATAAAAAAATATTTTTTTTACATGTATATATGTATATATAAATCTAGGTGTGTTTATGTATATACTTATTAATAACAAGTTTATAATATGAATATGAATTATCAAAGATCAAAGTTTATGTAAATAGTTTAGGGTTTATGTTATACCTTTGAAGCTTCAAGATAATTAACAAAGAAAAGATGAACACGATGAAGATGGAAGATCAAAGCCTTGAAAATCTTGAAGAACTCCTTGAAGATTCTTGAAGAACACGAAGAACAAGCTTGAAGATCCGAATACCACAAGAGAGGGAGAGGGAGAGATTGTTTTTGAGAGAGGATTTTGGTGTGATTTGTGAATGAGAAACTAGGTGTTTATATAGTGCAAGTATTAGAGTGTTAGTCAACATAAGGATGTTCTAATTAATGATTTTATTTTGTTTTATAATTTTTAGTCAACAATAGGTGGTACTAGTTTATAATTAGTCAACATAAGGATGTACTAGTTTACACTTTATTTTTAGTCAACATAAGGATGTAAGATTTTTTTAGTCTCATTATTATTACTATTATTATTATTATTATTATTATTATTATTTTTACATTTACTACATGATAAGTATTATTTTCTTTTTACTAATTCATGACTTGTATATATTTAGTTCCCAATTGTTTTATTATTTATATAAATGTCACTTTTTATTTATTACTTATAGGTTATTAGTTATAATATTACATAAATGCATAAATTTTAATTAGCAGTGAGTGTCGACTAACAGTTTATTATTTTCATCTTTTATTAACTTGTCAATTTTTGTACAAAGTTAATTAATATGTTTTCTAACTCTTAACAATTAACAATTGTTGATTAAAGTTTAATCATTAAGTTTTAATTATATTGTTTGGGCTTTTAATATTGGAAAAATATAGAATGGAAAAATGAGGGTCGTTATATAAGGTGCCACCCTAAGGGTTAGTGATACGAGGTGTTAAGTACCCTAACGGATGTTATGAACACCGATGGAATTTTTGCGAGCGCCAATCCCTTGTACGATTGGTTAACCATGGTTATTTGCGTTGTAAGTGTAAGCATAATATATTATTTGAATTATATTATATGCGTTGCTATGCTAGCTTGTGGTATTAGAGATTTCTAGCTTGTATTCGAGATTATAAGATAATTGTGTTGCTAGCATGTATGTGGTGTTTGAGTAAGTGATTTGCAAGTAGGTATATTATATATGTATGTGTATAATTATTGCATTCACTAAGATTTGCTTACCCTTTCGTTGTTTACCTTTTTATAGGTTCGGTTGTGGACAAGGGTAAGGGCATCATCTTGGATTAAAGATCCCGTCGTTGTTAGAGAATGCTTTTGGGATATTTAGCTTTTGGAGTTTGACTGAGACTTGGGTAGTTTAATCCCAAACACCATGCTCATAGTGTAGTTTGGTACTTAAACTTTTGATGGTCGAAACTCATATTTTGAATTAAACTCGTAAAACGGCCGATGTGGGCCCCGCTTCGTAAAACTCATTTTATTAATGGAATGTGTTAGTTTTACATATTTGAATATGTTGTTAAAAGCGTTTTGTCTAATTATGTCGGGAAGTGGCCAATCTTTTTAGCATTTCAAGACTTTTGGGACAGACCAGAATGGTGCGCCGCGCGGCCTTCTGGCGCGCCGCGCCATATGCTGTTCTAGCAAAAAAAAAATTATTTGATATTTTCCGCGGGTTCGTTTGTATTTTGGTTTGGGTGGTTACAGAGGATGTCCTCAACACGGTTTAGATACTTATCAAATAGTGCAAATATTCTACCAAAGATGCGATGTTGCTACACGAAAAGACATCGACACAGCAGCTGGTGGTTCCATTATGAAGAAAATCGCAACTGAAGCTCACAAAATTATTGATAACACAGCCTCCCACTCACATGAGTGGCACTAAGAAAAAGATATTTTTCGTTCATCTAAAGCTGCCAGAGCCGATTCTAGCCATGACTTTGATTCCATTTCCGCAAAGTTAGATGCTTTCGAAAGATGAATGGAAAAGATGACTAAAGATATTCACGCAATACGAATTAGTTGTGAGCAGTGTGGAGGACCACATTTGACAAAAGATTGTCTCAGTATTGAACAAACAATGGAACAAAGAGAGAATGTTTCATACATGAACCAAATGCCTAGAAATAATTATCAAGGTAATTATCAACCGGCAAGACCAAACTACAATCAAAATCAGAATTATAACCAAAATGTTCCATACAACAACCAACAAGGGGCTAGCAATCAACAAGTATCCAATAATACTTACAACCAGCAAAGACCTATTTTTCCAAATTGATAATGCTAAAAACGAACATATATTTCATAGCATTATTCCTCAAGAAAGACAAGCTTTTAGTTGCAATTGTTCTATTTACAAGTGATATTCGTTTAAATAATAAAAGGTGAAGACAGAAGACAGATTCGACAATTTGAAGATGCAAACGACCAAAAAGCTCAAAAGAACAAAAGACAATCAAAAAGGTTCCAATTATTAATAAGAAAAGTCTCGAAATCACAAGAGTACAAGATTCAAAACGCAAAGTACAAGATATTAAATTGTACGCAAGGACGTTCGAAAATCCGGAACCGGGACCAGAGTCAACTCTTAACGCTCGACGCAACGGACTAAAAATTACAAGTTAACTATGTATATAAATATAATATAATATATAATTAATTATATTAATTATATATATATTATATATATATATTAAAAACCGTCGGCAGCAAGAAACTCCAAGGGTGTGAGCTGTAAATATATCTCCGCGACTCGCGGAGTTTTAAGGGGATTTTGCCGCGAGTCGCGGAGCCCCAATTTTCAACTCTGGCTATAAAGCCAACCGAATTCTGATCAAATTTAATCATCTTTTTTTTCTCTTCCTCTTCATACGTAAATATAATTATATTTATAATTTATATTTTAATTTTAATTATAATTCTAATAATAAGGGTATGTTAGCGAATGTTGTAAGGGTGTAAGTCGAAATTCTGTCCGTGTAACGCTACGCTATTTTTAATCATTGTAAGTTATGTTCAACCTTTTTACATTAATGTCTCGTAGCTAAGTTATTATTATGCTTATTTAAAACGAAGTAATCATGATGTTGGGCTAATTACTAAAATTGGGTAATTGGGCTTTGTACCATAATTGGGGTTTGGACAAAAGAACGACACTTGTGGAAACTAGACTATGGGCTATTAATGGGCTTTATATTTGTTTAACTAAATGAAAGTTTGTTAATGTTAATATAAAGATTTACAATTGGGCGTCCCTATAAATTACCATATAAACTCGATCGGACACGATGGGCGGGGTATTTATATGTACGAATAATCGTTCATTTAACCAGACACGGGAATGGATTAATAGCCACTAGAATAATTAAAACAGGGGTGAAATTACATTCAAGGGTAATTGGTGTAATTGTTAACAAAGTAGTAAAACCTTGGTTTACATGCAGTCGATAACCTGGTGTATTCATTAAACAAAGTATTAAAACCTTGTTACAATTCGAATCCCCAATTAGTTGGAATATTTAACTTCGGGTATAATAATAATTTGACAAGGACACTTGCAATTTATATTTATGACTGATGGACTGTTATGGACAAAAACCAGACGGACATATTGAATAATCCAGGACAAAGGACAATTAACCCATGGGCATAAAACTAAAATCAACACGTCAAACATCATGATTACGGAAGTTTAAATAAGCATAATTCTTTTATTTCATATTTTATTTCCTTTATTTTATATTTAATTGCACTTCTAATTATCGCACTTTTATTGTTATTTAATCGCACTTTTAATTATCGTACTTTTAATTATCGCAATTTAATTTTATCGCATTTTTATTATTCGCAATTTCATTATCGTTATTTACTTTACGCTTTAATTTAAAGTCTTGTATTTATTTTATATTTTACATTAGGTTTTAACTACGAATAAAGTTTTAAAATCGACAAACCGGTCATTAAACGGTAAAAACCCCCCTTTATAATAATAATATTACCTATATATATATTTGTATTTTTATAAAAGTAAACTAATATAGCGTTGAGCTTTGTTTAAAGATTTCCCTGTGGAACGAACCGGACTTACTAAAAACTACACTACTGTACGATTAGGTACACTGCCTATAAGTGTTGTAGCAAGGTTTAAGTATATCCATTCTATAAATAAATAAATATCTTGTGTAAAATTGTATCGTATTTAATAGTATTTTTCTAGTAAAATAATAACTATTTTATATACACCTCGTTCGACATCAAGTATTTTTGGCGCCGCTGCCGGGGAACCATCTTAAAAGCCGGAAGCGCAACGCTAATATAAAAAAAAAAGATTTTTAGTTACTTTTATTAAAAATTCGCTTTTGTAAAAATACGTTTTAATTATTCAAAAATATAAAAAAAAAAAACAAAAATATTAGTATTTTTAAGATTTTGTTAAATATTCAAGTTTTATAAAGTTTCTTTATTTCTATTTTAGTTTATAAAAATATAAGTTTTATTTTAAAATCTTTTATTTATTTAAAAAAACAGAAAACAGAAAATAAAAAAAAATAAAAAAAAAATAAAGAAAAACGCGTAAAAAGTGAAACCTGTCAACTGAATTCTGGAACCCCGCGACTCGCGGGGTTTTCCTCATTAATCACCGCAACTCGCGGAGACCCTCTGACAGGCGACAAGGAAGCCCTAATCGAGCATTAATTACGGGATATTATTATTTATAATTATTATTTAACCTAATTATTATTATTATTATTTTTAGTTTTAATTTTACTTTTACTTTTTATTTATATATATTTTAGTTAAATTAGTTTTATTAAAATTGTAAAATTAATAGTTTAATAAAATAAATAATATAAAAATAATATTTTTATAAAAATTGTACTTTTTACAACTTTTTGTATATTTTTATATTTTGTACCTTTTTAATCGTTGTAGCGTAATATTTGTATTTTTAGCTCATATTTAATTTTAAACTTAGTTTTTGCTATAGTTATTTATACTCCTAGATTTTTAGGCTTTGCTATAGAATTCCTTAAGTGCTTTTTCTTTAGACTAAGATTTAGGTGCTTTAGAATTTTGCGACACCTTTTTAAGTTTTAATTTCTTTTTAAGTTATTTCCATTTGGGATTTAGTTTTTCTTGTAAGCTTTAATATTTTTAGACACCTTTTATTATGTATCAATTATCATTCCAATTAGTAATATTAATTTGCGATTATAATTTTAAGTTAGTTGTAGTAATAAGGTTAAATTAGTTAAATATTTTTAAGTTTTGATAAGTTTCTTTTATTTTTCCGTCACCTTTTATTTTTCAATCATTTTTTTCTTTTTCAACCTTTTGCGACGAACTCTTTTTCTCTCTTATTTCTCGCCATTCTAGTTTTTAGGACTTAAAATTTTTCTACTTCTTATCTAAATTTCTTAAAATTACGAAAACTTATTTTAAGTGGTTAAATTAATAGACATCAAAATTTTCTGGTTCGTAGTAATAGTTGGATTTGTACGTGGACCGGGTTATTGGAGCCAAACAGTCCTCAATTATATTGAGACCAAACGAATCCTGCCCCTCTGCTGCATCTTTTGGCTATTCGAAACGTGGGCAAAATCAGAAAAGTCTATTGATTGGATAATTTATTATAATTTTTCTTTCCTTTTTAAAACTAATAGGATATTCAGTGAATGCACTGAGCAAGACGTTCACCACCTTTTGTACGTTCACCACCTGTAACTCGATCAAGACATCGTTTAACAAATATAACCGCCGTTGATTTTTCTTTAGAATCGTCATCCAGTCAACCAAGTACTTCAGTTCAAATTTCCGATAATCCAGTTTTTGAAACAAACCTCACAATTGAGAATCCAGAGAATATTCAGGAACGGTTCATAGATCCTGAACCATTAAACTTTCCTCCGGAACCACCAATCATTCAAACAGAGATTGTTGAGGAACGAACTATTAAATCAGAATCATTTAGTGATACCGATTCAACAAATTCAATTATGGAGAATCTGGAACCTTTAAGTATGGAAGACCGAATGAGAGCTAAACGCACTGGCCAAGGTCACGCAATTACTCATCCAGACATTAATGCGCCAGATTATGAAATCAAAGGACAAATTCTACACATGGTGACTAATCAATGCCAATTTAGTGGTGCGCCGAAGGAAGATCCAAATGAACATCTACGTACCTTTAATAGGATCTGCACACTATTTAAAATACGAGAAGTGGAGGATGAACAGATATATCTCATGTTATTTCCCTGGACTTTAAAGGGAGAAGCCAAAGATTGGTTGGAATCGTTACCTGAAGGGGCGATTGATACATGGGATGTTTTAATTGACAAATTTCTTAAACAATTCTTTCCTGCATCTAAAGCCGTAAGACTTCAAGCAGAAATTGTTACGTTCACACAAAAGCCAAATGAAACTCTATATGAGGCGTGGACAAGATATGGAAAGTTGTTAAGAGGATGTCCGCAACATGGTTTAGACACCTGTCAAATAGTACAAATATTCTACCGAGGATGCGACATCACTACAAGAAAAGATATAGATATAGCAGCTGGTGGTTCGATTATGAAGAAAACCGAAACTGATGCTTACAAAATTATTGATAACACTGCTTCCCACTCACATGAGTGGCACCAAGAAAAAGACATCATTAGATCATCTAAAGCAGCTAGAGCCGATTCTAGCCATGATTTAGATTCCATTTCCGCAAAGATAGATGCTTTCGAGAGACGAATGGAAAAGATGACTAAGGATATTCACTCAATACGAATTAGTTGTGAGCAGTGTGGAGGACCACATTTGACAAAAGATTGTCTCAGTATTGAATTAACAATGGAACAAAGAGAGAATATTTCATACATAAACCAAAGGCCTGGAAATAATTATCAGAATAATTATCAACCGCCAAGACCGATTTACAATCAAAACCAGAATTATAACCGAAATATTCCATACAACAACCAACAAGGTCCTAGCAATCAACAAGTATCCAATAATACTTATAATCAGCAAAGACCTAATTTTCAAAACAAACCACCACAACAAACCGATGATAAAAAGCCGAATTTAGAAGATATGATGACGAAGCTAGTTGAAACTCAAACGCAGTTTTTCACATCTCAGAAACAAACCAATGAACAAAATGCTCAAGCATTTAGAAATCAACAAGCTTCTATTCAAAATCTGGAACAAGAAGTAAGTAACCTAGCAAGGTTAATAGGTGAAAGAAAACCGGGAAGTTTACCAAGCGATACAAATGCTAACCCCCGGAATGAAACAGCTAAAGCTATTACCACAAGAAGTGGTACAACACTTAAACCACCTGAAATACCTGTAACTTCTGGTGAAACTATTCCTACTCCACAAGAACCACAACCTGATCAAGATAAGGAAAAAGAACCGGTAGTTGAAAAGGTTAATGAAGATAACACAGTTAAGGCTAAACCTTATGTTAAACCATACCAACCACCACTTCCTTACCCGAGTAAAATGAAGAAAGAAAAACTTGAAGCCGAGCAATCCAAATTCTTGGATATGTTTAAACAGATAAATGTAAATCTTCCTTTCATTGATGTGATTTCAGGAATGCCAAGATATGCTAAATTCTTGAAAGATCTGATCACAAATAGAAAGAAAATGGAAGAACTCTCGGCTGTTACTATGAATGCTAATTGTTCAGCAGTGCTGTTGAATAAGATACCAGAAAAATTATCTGATCCAGGAAGTTTCACAATTCCATGTTTTCTGGGTAGTCTTAGTTCAATAGAAGCATTGGCAGACTTAGGTGCTAGTATAAATCTAATGCCGTATTCACTATACGCTAAACTAGACCTTGGAGAATTGAAACCAACCAGAATAAGCATACAACTAGCCGATAGATCAATAAAATATCCTAGAGGGATAATGGAGAACATGCTAGTTAAAGTTGGTACTTTAGTATTTCCAGTAGATTTTGTTGTTTTGGATATGGAAGAAGATTCTCAAGTTCCTCTCATATTAGGAAGACCATTCTTAAACACAGCTAAAGCAATGATAGACGTGTTCGGTAAGAAACTGACCCTAAGTATAGAGGATGAGAGTGTTACCTTTTCAGTTGATAGAGCAATGCAACAACCACAATCTGCAGATGATACATGTTATTATATTCAAACTATAGATGCACATGCAGAATTATTAGAAGAATTTCCAGAATTACAAGGAACAAGAGAATGTTCTTTAGGAGAAGGTAATGAACCAATTGATGAAGCTGAAATGTTAGCTACACTTATAGCTAATGGATATGAACCAACAACAGAAGAAATTCAAATGCTAAAAGAAGAAGACAGATATCGATATAAATCATCGATAGAAGAACCTCCGAAATTAGAGTTAAAGCCACTTCCAAACCATTTGGAATACGCTTATTTACATGGTGAATCTGAATTACCTGTAATAATATCGTCTTCTCTTACTGAAAATGAGAAATCACAGCTCATTTCTGTGTTGAAAGCTCATAAACCAGCCATTGCATGGAAGATTCATGATATTAAAGGAATAAGTCCTTCGTATTGCACACATAAAATCCTTATGGAAGAAGGTCATAAAACGTATGTGCAACGCCAACGAAGACTAAATCCTAATATGCAAGATGTAGTTAAGAAAGAGATTATTAAACTGCTAGATGCAGGTTTGATATATCCAATTTCTGATAGTCCATGGGTAAGCCCAGTTCAATGCGTACCTAAGAAGGGTGGCATGACTGTCATCACAAATGAGAAAAATGAGCTTATTCCTACTAGGACTGTAACAGGATGGCGTGTGTGTATTGATTATAGAAAATTAAATGACACCACCAGAAAAGATCACTTTCCCTTACCTTTCATAGATCAAATGTTGGAAAGATTAGCCGGAAATAGTTACTATTGTTTTCTAGATGGATTTTCTGGATATTTTCAAATTCCAATAGCACCCGAAGACCAAGAGAAAACCACATTCACGTGCCCTTATGGTACTTTTGCTTACAAAAGAATGCCATTTGGACTTTGCAACGCCCCTGCAACCTTTCAAAGGTGTATGATGGCGATTTTTCACGACATGATAGAAGAATGCATGGAAGTATTCATGGATGACTTTTCAGTCTTCGGTGATACATTTAAATCATGTCTAGTTAATCTGGAACGAATGCTAATTAGATGCGAAAAATCAAATCTAGTACTTAATTGGGAGAAATGCCATTTCATGGTTAAAGAAGGCATCGTTCTTGGACATAAAATTTCAAAAGAAGGAATTGAAGTGGATAAAGCTAAAGTAGATGTAATTGCTAAACTTCCACATCCCACCAATGTTAGAGGAGTTAGGAGTTTTCTAGGGCATGCCGGTTTTTACCGACGTTTTATAAAAGATTTTTCTAAAATTGCCACTCCTATGAATAAACTCCTAGAAAAGGATGTGCCATTCATCTTTTCAGATGAGTGTATCAAATCTTTTAATATTCTTAAAGAAAAACTCACTAATGCACCGATCATGATAACACCAAATTGGAATCTACCATTTGAACTAATGTGCGATGCAAGTGATTTTGCAATGGGAGCCGTTTTAGGACAAAGGATTGAAAAACGATTTCAACCTATATATTATGCTAGTAAGACATTACAAGGAGCACAAACGAACTATACAACTACTGAAAAAGAACTCCTTGCTATTGTCTTTGCTTTTGACAAATTTCGATCATATCTTGTTCTAGCAAAAACGGTGGTCTATACCGACCATTCTGCTCTTAGATACCTATTTTCAAAACAAGATGCTAAACCAAGATTAATCCGTTGGATCTTACTCTTACAAGAGTTTGATATTGAAATCCGAGATAAAAAAGGAGCAGAAAATCTCGCCGCTGATCATCTTTCTCGTCTTGAAAATCCCGAATTAGAAGTTCTGAATGAATCGGCCATACAAGACAACTTTCCTGATGAATATCTATTGAAGATAGATTATAAAGAAATCCCATGGTTTGCAGACTATGCAAACTACTTAGTTTGTGGATTCCTTGAAAAAGGATTATCGTACCAAAGACGAAAGAAATTCTTCAGTGATATAAAACACTATTTCTGGGAAGATCCACATCTGTTTAAAAGTTGTCCCGATGGAATAATACGCCGATGTGTATTTGGAGATGAAGCTAGTAAAATTTTAAACCATTGTCACACAGGACCAACAGGAGGGCATTATGGGCCTCAACTAACAGCAAGAAAAGTTTATGAAGCTGGATTCTATTGGCCTACAATTTACAAAGACTCACACCTTCTTTGCAAATCCTGTGATGCATGTCAAAGGGCCGGAAAAATAAGTCAACGTGATGAAATGCCACAAAATGTCATCCAAGTATGTGAAGTATTTGACATTTGGGGTATTGACTTTATGGGTCCATTTCCAAAATCTCATAATAATCTATATATACTCGTAGCCATTGACTATGTATCTAAATGGGCAGAAGCACAAGCTCTCCCAACTAACGATGCACGAGTTGTAGTCAACTTTTTAAAACGTCTTTTTGCAAGGTTTGGAACACCGAAAGCTTTAATAAGTGATCGGGGTACTCATTTCTGTAATAATCAACTTGAGAAAGTTCTTAAAAGATATGGAGTAACTCATAAAATCTCCACCGCATATCATCCACAAACAAGTGGACAAGTTGAAAATACCAACCGAGCCTTAAAACGTATTCTAGAGAAAACCGTAGGATCAAATCCGAAGGAATGGTCCATTAAATTGGAGGATGCACTCTGGGCTTTTAGAACAGCCTACAAAACTCCAATTGGAACCACACCTTTTAGACTTGTTTATGGAAAAGCATGTCATCTTCCAGTAGAAATTGAACACAAAGCATTTTGGGCTTTGAAGACATGTAATCTTGATTTACATGAAGCCGGACGTCTACGATTAAGTCAACTAAACGAATTAGAAGAATTAAGACATGAAGCATACGAAAATTCGTTAATCTATAAAGAAAGAACGAAGAAATGGCATGATAAAAGAATCAGAAGTTCAAGGGAATTTAAAGAAGGAGACAGAGTTCTTCTTTTCAATTCACGATTCAAGCTATTTCCTGGAAAATTGAAATCAAGATGGTCTGGACCATTCATAGTCAAAAGAGTTTTCCCATACGGAACGATAGAATTAATAAATTCAAATGGGTTTGAATTTAAAGTTAATGGTCACAGAGTTAAACATTACATACATGGTCCGATGGAAGTCGACAACGAAGTTAATCACAATTTCGACACCACAGCTAACTAAGTGTGGGGAGAATCAAGTCTTTAAAGGATAATATATATTTCTGTTAGAGTTAGATTGTCTATTTTCGTGTAGTTCTCGAAAATGGAACACGTATGGTCTTTCCGTAGCAGACCCTAAAGAACTAGTCTTCTCCCCCCATTCTGAATTTTTATTTTTTTTAGGTTTTTACGAAATGAAGACTGCCTGTGAACTAAACCATGGTCTAATGCTACACGCTTTGATCACTAAAAGAAATAATGACATACTACCGAGTGAATTAGTATCAGTAATCAGAGAAAGAATGGACGGAGTTAGAAAAGGATCCAGATGCGAAGATAATAAGTTACAATTTGGTAAAGGAAAATCAAAATCCGCAGCGAAAAGAAGAGCACGACACCTAGAACGATGTCACAAATGCGGAAAATGGTCACATGGAGGAAAATGTTCAAATAATCAAACCTATTCAAATACCGAATTTGTTACTTTATGCAGAGACGGACCGTTCATATGTTTAGAAGAAAAGACAATGAATGCTCGAGGTTACGCCTATGCAGCCATGGAAAACCAATTAAACCGACTATCTTATGAATATAATAGATCATATAACTAAGAAATCTATTTCACAGGTATTTCTGTACAGTTTTTATTTTTATTTATTTTTAACCTTTTGATAATAAACGCTAATTTGTTCGCTAAAAAGTATTAAATTGGTATTAAATAAAATTAGGTTTGGCGACCGAAATTATTGATATCCTTCAAAAATTTATTACATCACTGCGAAATTTAACGTTTATTCTTAAGGTATAAATATCTTTAATCAATCAACCCATAATATTTCAAAAATTCGTCATGAGTTAAATTAGGTCTTGGAACCGAAATTACTTTACCGAAAAGAGGGGCGCATATTTTTGATAATATTTGATTGATTAAAGTGGGATAAAAAGACAAAAAGATTTTTAATTTTATTTTTACCATATTTAAAATTAATATTTAAATCTTAAATTAATATTGTAAACTTTGTAAAAACAATATTTTTAAAATTGTAAATATTTGAAAAATTAATATAAGTTTGGTGTGAATTTATAATATGAATTTTTAAATTAAGTTTGGTGTGAATTTTTAATTTTTAAAATATGAAATTTTAATTTTATGCATTTCAAATTTTAAGTTTGGTGTGAATTTTTAATTTTTAATATTAATTTTGAATTTTATATTTATGTTGTGTGAATTTAAAAACAAAAATTTACTTTATCTAATTAAGTTAAGAATATGATTTTTAAAATTCGTCGTAAGTTGAAGACTAGGTCTTTGAACCGAAATTACTTTACCCGAGGGAGGGACGAGAACTTTTATTATCATTATTTTTAATCTTATTGATTTAAAGTATGCCAAAAACATTAAAAAACCCAAAAATCTTAGCTTTTAAAACAATCGCTACAAAAAGACAAATTTTAAAATTTTGTCGAGGGACGGACTAGGACATCGATCCGAAACGACCTCGTCCTAAATAACAAGGGAAACAAAATTTTAAAATTAATTTCTTAATTGTTTTATAAGTTAAGGATTATAAAAAAAAAAAAAAAAAAAAAGATTAACTCCGCGACTCGCGGAGTTTGCAGTGCAAAACCTCCGCGACTCGCGGAGGGACCAAAACCCAGAAAAAAATAAAAACAGCTGAAACGATCAGTAAACTCCCACCAACAAAAACACAGAAAAATACTGCGAAAAAGAACCCGAAAACCACCGAAAATCACCCCCAAAAATCTCAATTTTTAACCGTTAATCACCAAATTTTTTGCTAAAATCATGTTGAGAAGGATGATATCTAAGAACTACTCAAGAAAAACGGTAAATTTCTACACTTAAACACCATTTAATTCGAATTTTAGTGTTCTTGAGCTATTTTTTTCCCAATTTGATTTTGATGCTTTTTAGTGTAATTAGACTTAAATTGTTTATGTATTATGCTTGTATAACCTAGATTGATGTTGTTTAACATGATTAGAAGCCTTAAACTTCAATTTTTGAATAATCTAGGGTTTGTGTTCTTGAGCAATTTGGGGCTTTTTGATATAAACAGGTTATGGCCGATTTTTGTCATGAATTGTTGCTAAATTGAGTAGTGTAACATGTCTAGGTAGTTAAATGATCCAAATTTTGAGCCTAAACATGATTTTGAGAATTAAAGTGGACTTTTTCAAGTCCAAAATTCATGAACTTGATTTTTGAAAGATAATGCCATTTGAGACTTGTTTATTTGCTAGTAATGATTATTTTGACATGTTATTTGAGTTGAATGCTTATGAACTTGGCGAAAATTTTCGTATATGCTTATTTGAAAAAGTGTAGATTTGATAAAAATGTGAAAATAAGCTTAAGTTTGATATAAATTGATAATGTCATTGTAATTATTTTGATTGATGATTTTGCTGACACTAATGCATATTTGGATGCACAAAATTTGTGTTTGATGTGTTTTGCAGAATGAAAGGGGTGAATCTTCATCCCAAGCCCGCCATGCTCCTGCTGAGAATTTGGAACAACAGGAGGTAGATAACTACTACAAGCAGGATGTACCTCATCCAGTCATGACCTTTTCAGATATGCACTTGGAACAGTTGCACCCGAACCTGAGATTTGACAGACTTTGGATAGATTATCCAAAATATCAACGGGGTTTGCATACTCTTCATTCCAAGGTTGTTGAGGTACCAAGGGTCATAGAATGGGGACCCTTAGAAGCTATAGACTTGGCCGGGCCAATTAGGGAATTACTTGTACAGAGGTATGGTAATTCTTCTTTTAATGACTGGATATGTTTATTCACCATACGCAGACCTGTATATAAAGTATGGTGTGAAGAGTTGTTATGTAGTATAGAGTTGAATGATCGGGTAGCTAGTTTAACCGATCGTTCTTTTATTAGATTTTTGTTAGGCGGTTCGATGCGCCACATGTCTTTACTGGACATGGCTCAGGCTTTACGTATATATACGCCTGAGGAATTAGCGTCTGCCGATTGTAGAGGATTGATACTAAACGGTAGAAAGATAGATGAGAATTTTGATACACACGGTGTGTGGAGTCAAATGACAAGCCATCACCGTTTCAAAGGGGGAAACTACTCTTATTTGGATATAGATAGAGCCGAATTAAGAGTAATACATAGGTTTTTAGCTAATTCGATTACACAAAGGGGTAAAAACAAAGAAAAGGTAAATGAACAAGATTTGTTTTACCATATGTGTATTCGAGACCCACACAGCGCTGTAAGTATACCATATTGTGTGGGTTATTATTTATCAGCTATGGTTCGGGGGATGCGTCCACATAGCATAATAGGAGGTGGTATTTTTATTACTTTGATTGGTGAATATCTCGGTGTGGATATAAGTCGGGGGGGATTATTAGTAGAAGAGCCGGAACCCCGCGACACTATAGGTTTAAATGTATACCATGGTGCGAAAGTTTTGAAGCGGCGAAATAACGCCGCAGTACGATACAATGGTAGACATCCACAGGTAGAGAGAAACCAGGAACAAGGTAATGTAGGAGGGGGGAATGAGATGCAAGAAATGCATAGGTTTATAGCTTCTCAGGAATACGAAAATGCTAGACAAAGAGCATTTGAAGATTGGTAAGTTCATCAGAACCAGATCATAGCGCATTGCCAACATATAGGTAGAAACTATATTCCTACACCGAAACCCGTCTTCCCTCCTTGGTCGATAGAGATGCAGCCACCATATCCTACGTATGACCCTGCCGAAGCATTCTATAGCACTTATGGTTATGCGTGGAACCCCTATTGGTACCAATATCATCCTTAGTTTTATTATTATTTTTTATTTTTATTTTATAATTTGTAATTATTGATACATTTAATATTTTTGTTAATATTGTAATCATTTTTATAATTTCTAACTTTTATTCTTAGATTTTAATAATTTTTGAATGTGGGGTAATATACCAAACTTCAAAAATATGTATATATGTTTGCAGTTTGTCTTATGTACACAACAAGGTAAAACAACGCATTTTCAAAGACTGGCATTAAGTTCAGCAAAAGCAACTAATTTTGACGACAAGATGCAAAATATATGTGAAATAACAACAAGACGGAATGACCAAATGATGTGCACCATTTATCATTCAGCAAACAAACGCCAATATATTTGGAAACTTTGGTAAAAATTTAATCATTTTCACACAAATCACCCTCAATAATTTAAATTGTTACTGATTTCTTGCAAATGAGGGCATTGCAAGATCTTAAGTGTGGGAAGGGGTTAAATTCTTTCGGATTTTAAAATTTTTATATTAAACACTTGGTTACCATTAAAAATACTAGTAAAGCAGTAGTTGTATTAGAATCTAGTGCTCTCTGATAAAAAAGAACAGCCCTAGTCTTATATACTGACTACCCAATTCTAGTAAAATTTTTCAAAATTTTCAAATAAATGAATTCAAAATCATGTTTATACATATTTATGAACGATAAAACTAGGTTTTAACACCGAAATTATTGTTACCTCGGAAAGGACATAAATTGAGAAACAAACTAAAACGTCAAAATTCATTTAAAATGAAATAGAGGACGATAAAAAGGAAAATAAAAGCCAAGTGTGGGAAAATTTACCAAGTTATTTTAAACATATGTCACATATATCTGTAACAAATAACTGAAAATACTTTTGCTTTGGACTAAACTAAACTGTTTTACCCGATGAAAGAAAAGAAGAGATGGATCTACACGATGAATCAATTCCATCACTAAAAGGAAGTAAAGTCTTCCGAAAAAGAAACGCGCTTCTTGATTTAGGTCATGAAGTTGTCGTCCAGACCAGCTGTAGGTTGACGAAAAATCTAGAAAAGTCATCACTAAAATCAGCAGGAAATCCACGGACCTCAGCATTAAACAGGGTCGCCAAGTGGTCAGATTTATCCTAACCATGAGAAGGATTTATCTCGTACAATGGGGGGGCACCATGCAAATTAGCTGGATAAGACTAATGAATCAGATCCCCAGAAAGGATAATCTCCTTAAAGATTAAAAATCAGCTTTTAAGACTGATATCACTCAATCCTTGAGATTGACCTTAAAGATTGAGAATTACAAACTCATGGAATTCAATGATATCTAAACTCGAGCTTGAACGAGAAAATATTTTGATCAAAATTACAAACCGATTTGTTTTCTGAAAACCCATTTTCAATGCATTCATTACCATTGAACGTAAAATCCTAGGAATTCACCTGGAATTCATTAGGTCACCTGAACTAAATCGGGTGTCAACCGTAAGAACGGTGGTTGCATAGTGGTCAAAGACATGACCTTGTGCCAGACCGAAAAAATTATAAGGGTGAGCTTTACTATTGCTCCTACCAAGGATAGTAATTGCGTCCGACACGTTATAGACCATAATCAAAAGCATGTCACGGGACATTGCCTTAAACAGTTGCTTGTTCAACGCTTTCCTTTACAACCGGACGGTAGTTTGCCGAAAGGTAATATACGGGACAAGTAAACTGGACGTGTTGCTTTCCAAATACAAGGTTAGCAAGTGGGTGACACAAAACCGCAAGTTTTGAGCTAAAATTTTCAAATCTGAAACCCACCAAACCCACAAAAATATTTTGCAAACACCGGTAAAGGGTTATTCCGAAAAACTTATCTAGGGTAAAAACTAGATTTAATTTTCAAAAGATCAAATGTTTTCATAAAGATCCAATTTCCTTAATGGATCTAAATTTTTATAGTCATGTGGGACTGTAAACCATATCGTTACTACCATTGTTTATACCGCCATATAGAAATCACTGATGTACAAAGTGTGAAGAATAAAGAAGTGATTCTAGTATTTCAAGACAATATTGCTTGAGGACAAGCAACGCTCAAGTGTGGGAATATTTGATAATGCTAAAAACGAACATATATTTCATAGCATTATTCCTCAAGAAAGACAAGCTTTTAGTTGCAATTGTTCTATTTACAAGTGATATTCGTTTAAATAATAAAAGGTGAAGACAGAAGACAGATTCGACGATTTGAAGACGCAAACGACCAAAAAGCTCAAAAGAACAAAAGACAATCAAAAAGGTTCCAATTATTAATAAGAAAAGTCTCGAAATCACAAGAGTACAAGATTCAAAACGCAAAGTACAAGATATTAAATTGTACGCAAGGACGTTCGAAAATCCGGAACCGGGACCAGAGTCAACTCTTAACGCTCGACGCAACGGACTAAAAATTACAAGTTAACTATGTATATAAATATAATATAATATATAATTAATTATATTAATTATATATATATTATATATATATATTAAAAACCGTCGGCAGCAAGAAACTCCAAGGGTGTGAGCTGTAAATATATCTCCGCGACTCGCGGAGTTTTAAGGGGATTTTGCCGCGAGTCGCGGAGCCCCAATTTTCAACTCTGGCTATAAAGCCAACCGAATTCTGATCAAATTTAATCATCTTTTTTTTCTCTTCCTCTTCATACGTAAATATAATTATATTTATAATTTATATTTTAATTTTAATTATAATTCTAATAATAAGGGTATGTTAGCGAATGTTGTAAGGGTGTAAGTCGAAATTCTGTCCGTGTAACGCTACGCTATTTTTAATCATTGTAAGTTATGTTCAACCTTTTTACATTAATGTCTCGTAGCTAAGTTATTATTATGCTTATTTAAAACGAAGTAATCATGATGTTGGGCTAATTACTAAAATTGGGTAATTGGGCTTTGTACCATAATTGGGGTTTGGACAAAAGAACGACACTTGTGGAAACTAGACTATGGGCTATTAATGGGCTTTATATTTGTTTAACTAAATGAAAGTTTTTTAATGTTAATATAAAGATTTACAATTGGGCGTCCCTATAAATTACCATATAAACTCGATCGGACACGATGGGCGGGGTATTTATATGTACGAATAATCGTTCATTTAACCGGACACGGGAATGGATTAATAGCCACTAGAATAATTAAAACAGGGGTGAAATTACATTCAAGGGTAATTGGTGTAATTGTTAACAAAGTAGTAAAACCTTGGTTTACACGCAGTCGATAACCTGGTGTATTCATTAAACAAAGTATTAAAACCTTGTTACAATTCGAATCCCCAATTAGTTGGAATATTTAACTTCGGGTATAATAATAATTTGACAAGGACACTTGCAATTTATATTTATGACTGATGGACTGTTATGGACAAAAACCAGACGGACATATTGAATAATCCAGGACAAAGGACAATTAACCCATGGGCATAAAACTAAAATCAACACGTCAAACATCATGATTACGGAAGTTTAAATAAGCATAATTCTTTTATTTCATATTTTATTTCCTTTATTTTATATTTAATTGCACTTCTAATTATCGCACTTTTATTGTTATTTAATCGCACTTTTAATTATCGTACTTTTAATTATCGCAATTTAATTTTATCGCATTTTTATTATTCGCAATTTCATTATCGTTATTTACTTTACGCTTTAATTTAAAGTCTTGTATTTATTTTATATTTTACATTAGGTTTTAACTACGAATAAAGTTTTAAAATCGACAAACCGGTCATTAAACGGTAAAAACCCCCCTTTATAATAATAATATTACCTATATATATATATTTGTATTTTTATAAAAGTAAACTAATATAGCGTTGAGCTTTGTTTAAAGATTTCCCTGTGGAACGAACCGGACTTACTAAAAACTACACTACTGTACGATTAGGTACACTGCCTATAAGTGTTGTAGCAAGGTTTAAGTATATCCATTCTATAAATAAATAAATATCTTGTGTAAAATTGTATCGTATTTAATAGTATTTTTCTAGTAAAATAATAACTATTTTATATACACCTCGTTCGACATCACAAATAAACCACACAAACCGATGATAAAAAGCCAAATTTAGAAGATATGATATCAAAGCTAGTTGAATCTCAAACTCAATTTTTCACATCTCAGAAACAAACGAATGAACAAAATGCTCAAGCATTTAGAAATCAACAAGCTTCTATCCAAAATCTGGAACAAGAAGTAAGTAACCTAGCAAGGTTAATAGGTGAAAGAAAACCAGGGAGTCTACCTAGTGATACAAATGCTAACCCCCGAAATGAAACAGCTAAAGCCATTACCACAAGAAGTGGTATTACACTTAAACCACCTGAAATACCTGTAATTTCTGATGACACTATTCCTACTACACAGGCACCACATCCTGAGCAAGATAAGGAAACATAACCGGTAGTTGAAAAGGTTAATGAAGATAACACAGTTAAGGCAAAGCCTTATGTTAAACCATACCAACCACCGCTTCTTTACCCGAGTAAAATGAGAAAAGAAAGACTTGAAGCCGAGCAATCCATATTTGTGGATATGTTTAAACAAATAAATGTAAATCTTCCTTTCATTGATGTGATCTCAGGAATGCCTACGTATGCTAAATTCCTGAAAGATCTAATCACAAATAGAAAGAAAATGGAAGAACTCTCGGCTGTTACAATGAATGCTAATTGTTCTGCAGTGCTGTTGAATAAGCTACCAGAAAAATTATCAGATCCAGGAAGTTTCACAATTCCATGTTTTCTGGGTAGTCTACGG
This sequence comes from Rutidosis leptorrhynchoides, assembly GCF_046630445.1. NCBI lineage: Eukaryota > Viridiplantae > Streptophyta > Magnoliopsida > Asterales > Asteraceae > Rutidosis > Rutidosis leptorrhynchoides. Next base: position 181,146,974 of record NC_092338.1, on the reverse strand, counting down.
TTAAGTCAATTAAATGAATTAGAAGAATTAAGACATGATGCATATGAAAATTCGTTAATCTATAAGGAAAGAACGAAGAAATGGCATGATAAAAGAATCAAAAGTTTAAAAGAATTTAAGGAAGGAGATAGAGTCCTTCTTTTCAATTCATGATTCAAGCTATTTCCTGAAAAATTGAAATCAAGATGGTCTGGACCATTCATAGTCAAAAGAGTTTTCCCATACGGAACAATAGAGTTAATAAATTCAAATGGGATTGAATTTAAAGTTAATGGTCACAGAGTTAAACATTACATACATGGTCCGATGGAAGTTAACAATGAAGTCAATCATAATTTCACCACCAAAGAAAACACTCGGAATGAAAAAATAAATATGTTTTCAACGACATATGAAAAGCCAAAATTGGAAGACGGGGAGGCTTCAAATTGGAGTGATGAAGAAGAATTTCTATATAAACCTCCCATTCCAAGAAACGAAGAAAAATATGAACAAGAAGTTCAAGTAGAAGTGAAAGAACCAAGAAAAGAGCACCCGAAAAAGGTTAACAAACCAACTCCACTTACTAAAGTGGGAGACCCAGGTGAATTTATCATTTCTTGCTTACTTAATGATGGTGCTATGTATAATGGGCTCGCAGATTTAGGAGCAAGTGCAAATGTTATGCCTCTTTCCTTATACAAAAGATTAGGTGTGGGTAAATTAAGACCAACCAGAATAGGTGTTCAATTATTTGACCAAACCAGTAAACACCCGGTTGAAATAGCCAATAATTTACTTGTTAAAATGGGAAGTTTGACATTTGTTGCAAATTTCATAGTTATTAATATGGAAGAAGACCTTGATATTCCTCTAATTTTAGGTCGCCCATTTTTAGCAACCACCGAAGCGTTCTTTGATGTAAGAGAAGGTAGAATGACACTTAGGGATGGTGACAAATCGGTCACCTTTGTGAACCTAAAGTTTAGATCTCCACCAACCAAAGCTGTTGAACCAATAAAAACGCCTAAGTGTGGGGAAGATGAAGAAACACCTAATGATGACCCGATAACAAAGAACCCCGTTGTTGATACAAAATTAGATGAGCTCGTTTTTAACTTTTCAACGAAGAAACTTTATAAACGGATTCAACATGCTAGGATTAAGGGGAACTTTAAGTTATGTAACCAATTAGTATCTAATTTGTCGCGTAAAGAAAAGGCGATGTTAATTGAATTTGTGAATGTTACATAGGAAATCAAAAAATGGTTTGAAGCAAAAGTCAGAGATATGAAAGTTGTTAATGGTCCAATTGAAGTGAACAATGAAGTAAATCACAAGTTCGACACCACAGCTAATTAAGTGTGAGAAGATTCGAATATTTTAAGATTATGAATTTCTGTTAGAGTTAGATGTTCTATTTTCATGTAGTTTCCGAGAATGGAATCCGAATGGTCTTTCCCTAGCAGACCCTAAAGAACTAGTCTTCTCCCTCCATTCTGAATTTTTGTGTTTTTAGGTTTTACAAGATGAAGAATTTCTTTGATTTGAACCATGGTCTACTACTACATGCTATGATTACTAAATGTAATAATAACATCTTCCCGAGTGAACTGGTATTATTCATAAGAGGCAAAATGGACGAAGTTAGAAAAGAACTCAGGAAGAATCATAATAAGATCCATTTTGGTAAAGGAAAATCAAAATCCGCAACAAAAAGAAGAGCACGCCACCTTGAAAGATGTCATAAATGCGAAAAATGGTCACACGAAGGGAAATGTTCGAACAATCAAACACATTCCAATTCTGAATTTGTTACTCTATGCAGAGAAGGACGTTCATATGTTTAGAAGAAAAGTTATTGAAAATTCGTGGTTACGCTTACGTAGCTATGGAAAACCAAATCGAACGACTCTCCTATGAGTCGACTAAAGTAGGTCTCTGAGAATTCTATCTCATAGGTAAGTATGTACAGTTTTTATTTTTATTTTTATTTATTTCTTTTAACCTTTTGATAATAAACGCTGAATCGTTCGCTATAACGTATTAAATTGATATTCAATAAAATTAGGTATAATAAACCAAAATTATTGATATCACACAAAAATTTAATTCATCACTGCGAAATTTACCATTTATTCATAAGGTATAAATATCTTTAATCAATCAATCCAAAATATTTCAAAAATTCGTCAGGAGTAAAACTAGGTAATATAGCCGAAATTACTTTACCCAAAAGAGAGACGTATATTTTTGTTAATATTTGATTGATTAAAGTGGGATAAAAGATCAAAAATATTTTTACCTTATTTTTAAAATTAATATATAACTATATTATTTTAAATATAAGTTTTGTAAAAGTAATGTATATACTAATAATATTTATATGAAATTTTATGCATTTTAAATTTAAGTTTTGTGAATTTAAAAACAAATTTAATTTATTTCATTAAGTTAAAAATTTGATATCTAAAATTCGTCATGAGTTGAAAACTAGGTCGTTGAACCAAAATTGCTTTACCCGAGGGCGGGACGAGAAATTTTGTTATCATTATTTTTAATTTTATTGATTTAAAGTATGCCAAAAACATTAAAAAAAAAACCCAAAAATCTTTGCTTTTAAAACAATCGCTTTAAAATGACAAATTTTAAAATTTTGTCGAGGGACGAACTAGGTAAACGTACCAAAACGCCCTCAATCTAAAAAGAAACAAAATTTTAAATTAAGTAATTATTTGTTTATTAAGTTAAAGGTTTTATAAAAAAATAAATAAATAAAAAAAATGCACCCCACGCGATCGCATGGGGTTTGGCCTTGTAAACCATGCGATCGCATGGTGGCCAGAACCTGATCAGATTGATAAAAAGCAGCGCGCTATTCTCTGTCCTCACAATACACACACAAATACACGAATACACTCCAAAACCCTCTCATATTTCACCATTTTTTCACCAAAATTCACAAAATTTCGTGCTACAATCTGCTATAATCATGCCTTTTCTTGGATTTGGGAGGAAAAAGGTAAAAAATTTCACCCCTAAATTCTTAAAATTCCAAATTTTAGTGATAATTTCAATTAATTGCAATAATTTTAGTTTGATGATTTCTAGCTTAATTATGGTTAAATTGTTAGTATATTATGCTTGTATAACCTATATTGATGCTTTTTATCATGATTTGAAGCCTTAAACTTCAAAAATTTTAGAAATCTACGGTTTGTGTTCTTGAGTAATTTGGGGGCTTTTTGTTATAAATAGGTTATGGCCGATTTTTGTTATGAATTATAGCTAAATTAAGTAGTGTAACATGTTTAGGTTACTAAATGATCCAAACTTTGATCCTAAACATGATTTTTGAGCATCAAAGTGGACTTTTTAAGTCTAAAATTCATGAACTTGATTATTTTGATATAAATGCCATTTGAAACTTGTTTAATTGCTAGTAATGGTTATTTTGACATGTTATTTGAGTTGAATACTTATGAACATTGTATACATTTTCGTATATGCTTATTTGAAAAAATGTAGAATTGTTAAAATGATGAAAATGTGTATAAGTTAATAGGGATTAAACAAGTTATTGTAATTGTTTTAATTTGTTATTTTGCTAACACTAATGCATATTTGGATGCACAAAATTTTGTGTTTAATGTGTTTTACAGAAATTTACAAACGCTGATGGTGGTGGTTCGTCTTCACAACAACCTGAACAACAACCAGATTAAGAACCACAACCGGAACCACGACCTGAACAACAACATCACTATGATCAACATTTACCATATCATGAGCCAGAACAACTATTTTACACTCATTATCGTCAATTCCAGCATCACCCGAGGATTACACACTTACTTATCAACGAACAACAGTTACATCCCAACCTAAGATTCGATCGTTGTTGGACAAGTACCCGAAATTTCAAAAGAACATGCACATCATGTACCACAAAAATATTGAAATGCCTCGGGTAATCGATTGGGAGCCTTTGGAAGCGGTTGGCCTAGCCGATTCAGTTAGAGGTTTACTAGTTCAGAGGTATGGTAACTCTACATTTAACGATTGGATCCGCCTATTTACCACGCGTAGAACTATATATAGAGAATAGTGTGTTGAATTGCTTAGCACTATAGAGTTAAATAATCAGGTTACTATGTTAGGAGATAAAAGTTTTATTAGATTTTTGTTAGGCGGTAGAATGTACAGGATGTCCATGTTAGACATGGCTAGAGCTTTATTAATCTACACCCCTGCTGAGATTAGTACACCTGATTGTAATAGTTTAATTGCCGAAGGTGAGAGAGTAGATAGGAATTTTGACAATGACGCCGTATGGAGACGTATGTCAAGATTTAGGGAGTTTACGCGGGGTGGTAGACACTCCTATTTAGATATTGATAAAGCAGAGCTTCGCGTAATTCATAGGTTTTTAGCGAACTCGATTACACAAAGAGGTAGAAACAAGGAGGAAATGACCCAAAACGATTTATTCTATCTTAAGTGTATTCGAGACCCGAGGAGCTTTATTAATATTCCTTATTGCGTAGGCCACTATTTGTCTAAAGTTGTTGAGGGTATGCAAGCAGGAAGTATTATAGGGGGAGGTATTTTTGTTACTCTCATTGGAGAGCACTTAGGTGTAGATAAAGAACAAGGGGGTCCGATGGTAGAGATTGAGGAACAAGCCGAGTGAATAGGATTGCAGGTTTATCAAGATGCAAAGATATTAAAACGGAGACACAATATGCTAATACCATATCAGGGCACCCATCCACAGGTAGAGAGGGGTTCGGATGAGGAGATGGAGGAAGCAAATGACATTAGGGATGTCATTAGGGATAGTTATACTGATGTTTATCATCATATAGATGAGGTGGAAATGAATAACCAGGCTAGGCATCGTCAGTATAAGCAGTGGTGAGCTGCGGATGAGTATGAGCAATCCAGGCAACGCCAACACGATAGCTGGCAAGTTCATCAGCACCAGATCATGAGTCAGCTATCATATCAGGTACCACATAACTATATCCTGACTCGACCTGCTTACTATCCACCACATCAGCTTGATATACGACCACCCTTTAACGTGTACGACCCCAACCAAGCCTATCAGGACACCTATCACCAGCCATGGAACCCGTACGATGACATGAACTGGAATCTATATCCAGATTGATGCAGTTCCATTGGTGATTTCTTATCTTTTTATCTATTATATTTAAACATATAAGATTTTGATATTTTTATGTAATTTTTAACATTTTTATTATTGTGTTACTAATATTTCATATTTATAATTTGAAAGTGGGATACTAAGTCCCATTTCAAATTACCATGCATGTGTATATTTGTATTGTATGTATATTGTCAATTGTACACAACAGGGTAAAACAACGAACTTTCAAAGACTGGCATTAAGTTCAGCAAAAGCTATTAATTTTGACGACAAGACGAAAAATATATGTGAAATAACAACTGCGGGAATGAACAAATGAAGTGTACCATTTATCATTCAAACAAACAACAATATGTTTGGAAACTTTGGTAAAATTTAATCATTTTTCTACGCTAATCACCCTCAATATTTTAAATTGTTACTGATTTCTTGCAAATGAGGGCATTGCAAGATCTAAGGTGTGGGAAGGGATTAAATTTTTTTGGGTTTTAAACATTTGACTTATACACTTGGTTTAATAGCCACCGTTAAAATACTAGTAAAGCAGTAGTTGTATTAGAATCTAGTGCTCTCTGATAACAAAGAACAGCCCTAGTCTTATATACTGACTACCCACTTCTAGTAAAATTTTTAAAAAAATTTCAAATAAATGAACTCAAAATCATGTTTATACATATTTATGAACGATAAAACTAGGTATTAACACCGAAATTATTGTTACCTCGGAAAGGACATAAATTGAGAAACAACCCAAAATGCTTGAATTCATTTAAAATGGAATAGAAGAGAATAAAAAGGCAAAGAAAGAAATATAAAAGCCAAGTGTGGGAAAAAATTTAACAAGTTATTTAAATCACATATCACATATTTTTGTACAAATAATTGAAGATACTTTTGTTTTGGACGATATTAATCAGTTTTACCCAGTTTATTGTAATATAAATGGAATTTAAAAGGAAGTAAAGTCTTCTGAGAAAAAGACAAGCGCTTCTTGAATTAGGTCAGGAAGTTGTCATCCAGACCAGTTGTAGAGTCTACGAAAAACCTTGAAAAGTTTTCTCGAAAATCAGCTGAAAATCCACGGACCTCAGCATCAAACAGGATCGCCAAGTGGTCAGACTTATCCTAACCATTAGAGGATCTGTCTCGTACAATGGGGGGGGCACCATGCAAATTAGCTTATAAGACTAATGAATCAGATCTCCAGAAAGGATAATCTCCTTAAAAGATTAAAAATCAGCATTTAAGCCTGATATTACTCAATCCTTGAGATTGACTTTAAAGATTGAGAATTAAAAACTCAAGAAATTCGATGATATCTAAACTCGAGCTTGAACGAGAAAATATTTTGATCAAATTAAAACCGATTTGTTTTCTAAAAACCTATTTTCAATGCGTTCATTACCATTGAACGTAAAATCCTAAGAATTCACCTGGAATTCATTAGGTCACCTGAACCAAATTGGGTGTCAACCGTAAGAACTGTGGTTTCATAGCATGGTCGAAGACAGGACCTTGTGCCAGACCGAAAAATTATAAGGTGATATTTACTATTGCTCATACAAAGGATAGTAATTGCATCCGACACGTTGTAGACCATGAACATCTGCATGTCATTAGACATTGCCTTAACAGTTGCTTGTTCAACGCTTTCCTTTACAACCAGACGGTAGTTTACCGAAAGGTAATATACGGAACAAGTAAACTGGACATGTTGCTTTCCTAATACAAGGTTAGCAAGTGGGTGACACAAAACCGCAAGTTTTGAGCTAAAATTTCCAAATCTGAAACCCACAAAATCCACAAAAATATTTTGCAAACACCGGTGAAGGGTTATTGGAAAACTTATCTAGAGTAAAAGCTAGATTAAATTTTCAAAAGATCGAATGTTTTCATAAAGATTCAATTTCCTAAAGGATCTAAATTTTTATAGTCATGTGGGACTGTAAACCACAATGTTACTATCATTGTTCATACCGCTGTATCAAAATCACTGATGTACAAAGTGTGAAGAATAAAGAAGTGATTCTAGTAAAGTTATATTCAAGTTCTATATTGCTTGAGGACAACCAACGCTCAAGTGTGGGAATATTTGATAATGCTAAAAATGAACATATATTTCATAACATTATCCTTCAAGAAAGACAAGTTTTTAGTTGCAATTGTTCTATTTCCAAGTGATTATCATTTAAATAATAAAAGGTGAAGACAAAAGACAGATTCGACGATTTAAAGACGCAAATGACCAAAAAGCTCAAATGTACAAGATACAATCCAAGTGGTTCAATTTATTGATGAGAAACGTCTAAAAATTACAAGAGTATAAGCCGCAAAACACAAAGTACAAGATATTAAATCGTACGAAAGGACGTTCAAAAATCCGGAACCGGGACATGAACCAGTTATCAACGCGTGACGCAATGGACCTAAAATTACAAGTTAACTATGCACGCGAATATAATATAATATATAAATAATTCTATAAATTATTTATATATATATATTTATATATATATATTATATTTATATATTAAAATAAAAACGTCAACAAACAAGAAAACAAAAGGATGTGAGCTCTCCCAGGTGGCCATGCGATCGCATGGCCTAGAGGAGTAAAATCCATGCGATCGCGTGGGATGAAAATGTTAGTCAGGTCCTATAAATAGCCAGCTTATTCGACGAGTTGTATACACCTCTTTCATTCTTTCTTCCTTCTGTAAGAAATATATATATATTTATAATTTTAATTTTAATTTAAGTTTAATAATAATTGGGTTATTGTAAGGAATGTTTTAAGGTTTATAAATCGAAACTCTATCCGTGTAATGCTACGCTATTAATACTCATTGTAAGTTATGATCAACCTTTTTACATTAATGTCTTGTAGCTAAGTTATTATTATGCTTATTTAACCCAAAGTAATCGTGATGTTGGACTAAATATTAAAGACGGAGTTTGTGACGATCGCTCTAAATCCATATGGACGAACACGTCATTCATTGATTTCATTGCGAGGTATTTGACCTCTATATGATACGTTTTGTAAACATTGCATTCTTTTGAAAAGGCTCACCATAAATGAATATTTAAATCAAAGGTTTTTGACATCTGATGATTTCTAAATATAGACAATCACCGTAAATAATAGTTTACAATAGTACTTCCATTGACAATGCAGTCAAAATAAGATACATGGTGATGATTTAGTGAATGCATCGTTTCCTTGAAAAATATGCCATGTAAGACTCCATGCACATAGCTTGTCTAACATATAAGCAAACAGCGGAAGACTTCTAGGGAACCTGAGAATAAACATGCTAACAAATGTCAACACAAAGGTTCGTGAGTTCATAGTTTTAATGTTTTGCATAATCTGTACATAAAGGTGTATCACAAGATTTCAGTTGTTTCATCCAGAAATGTTTATCAAAATATTCTACGAAATTGAGCACCCTGGTAACTAAACTTAACGTATATATAATTTATACTCTTTGTATAATCATCTTAATAATACACGCAAACCAACGTGTACGCTTCTCAAATAGCATACGTCCGTTAAAAGGCTAGTATTCTAGCTCGGACGGGGATATCAAGCCCTATGGATCCATATACCACTATTCGCGCCCACCAGTTCTTTTAACCGGCAGTTACTAGTTACCAAAGCTAAGGGATTTTCAGTTCAAACTCAGTGTAGAATTTAGTATGTACTTGTATCCATTGCATTTAAAATAAAGTGCATGTATTCTCATCCCAAAAATATAGATTGCAAAAGTATTTAAAAAGGGAGCAAATGAAACTCACCTTGGCAGCATATAAAGTCATTCACCAAAATGTGACTGAAACTCAGATTACCAAATAACCGTAGATCTTAACTTAGAGAACATATGTTGGTCAATAAATGTCTATCAAGCTAGGTCAGGTCATAGTGTATCACAATCTTAATGCTCGAGATCAACAAACAAAAGTTTATCAAAAGTCATTTCAAAAAGTCAATCTGACTTAATACTATAGTTGAATGATCATGGCAATCGAAACATTTTAACATTTCACGTAGTTTCCCAATTCTTGTAAAATTAGACTATAGCTTTTATAAGGCTTTAAAACATGATAAAACAGTCAATTTTGACAATTGTTCAACAAAACGAGACGTTCCTTATATAAGGATTCATTTACTCGAATGGTAATATTCAAAAATCTAATATATCAATCTTACAAGCAAGTTGTTTAAATATCAATTGCAGATTCAAGAGCAATTTCAATTAATGTCAATCATAATTCAGTTGATCATATCTTTTAATTCGTTCACCAAAATTACGCGATTTCTAAATGAAAATTTATTGATTTTTCACCAGCTTTCCAAAAATATGCATATCATATACCTTTTATCAGTAATATATGTATTTAATTCGTGATTCATTATAAACTATTTAACGATGAAATTTAGCATACAAGCATTCATAAACATATATACTCGAGCACTAGACATGTATACACTATTAATATATAAAAGATAAGATATGAATGCTCACGTATCAATATTGTGATTCAATATTGCAGGAAAGTACGTAGACGTAATGGAGATGATAAATACTAGTTTGATTCATAAATATGCCCCCGAACATTACCCATAATTTCCTTAGCTCTATCCCGCTTGAAAACTCATTTTGAAAGTGACACGCTCAAGACCTCGTCGTAGTATTTTATGTATAATATTAATACTACTAATAATAATAAGATTAATAATAATAATAATCTTAATAATAATAATAATAATAATAATAATAATAATAATAATAATATAATTAATAAATACATACGGAGTGAAATACTCTGGAGTGAAATACTCATGCGATCCCTGTGGTCATGCAATCGCATGACTCTGGAGTGAAATACTCATGCGATCGCATGAGATCAATTGCCAGCTCAAATTGTTTTTGTAATCTAGCTTGTCGACATAATAAATAAATATATAATATATATAATTTAAATAATTAATTATATATTATATTAAATTCACGTGCATAGTTGATTTGTAATTTTAGTTTCGATAAGTCGTACGTCATCACTCGACTTATATCCCGGTTCCGATTTTTCGAATGTCCCTTCGTACACTGAGAAAACTTGTATTTTTCGTTTCGTGAGTCGTACCTTTGTCAAAAATTAGGCTTAAATTATCCATAAACTATACCACTCGAGATGTAACTTATACATTTGAGTGTTTTGGTCATTTACTTCTATAAATCATCGTCTCGTAGTATATACATATACATATATACATTTTCATTTTGAAATAGTGTTTACTGTAGCAAAGTTACTGTAGAAAAGTTTTTTTTACTGTAGTAAATAGTGATTTTTAAAAACACTGTAGCTTTTCGGGTACTGTCGCAATTCAAAAATACTGTAGCAAATTAGTGTTTTACTAGTTCATCATAAACGTTTTAGTTAACTTATCTAAATATCAATCGAATCAATAATCGAATGTTACTATCGTTTATTAAATAACTTGAAATCATATATATATATATATATATATATATATATATATATATATATATATATATATATATATATATATATATATATATATATATATATATATATATATATATATATATATATATATATATATATATATATATATATATATATATATGCACATTAAGTTATATATATATATATATATATATATATATATATATTGTTGTGAATCTTCGAGAACAGTCAAAGAATAATTGATTACATGAATATAGTACCAAAACTTTCGTGACTCAACATTACAAACTTTGCTTATCGTGTAAAAACATTATAGATTAAGTTTAAATTTGGTCAGAAATTTCTGGGTCATCACAGTACCTACCCGTTAAAGAAATTTCGTCCCGAAATTTGAGTGAGGTCGTCATGGCTAACAATAAAAATGTTTTCATGACGAATATGAGTTGGTAAATAGAATTTTATCACCATTGAATAATACGGATAAAACAATCCTATTACTCGAGGCGTATGAGAGAAGTTATCATAATAGAGTGAAATGGATAATAGATATTCGTCTTATCTCTTGATGTAGTAACGATTGATTTCCAAAATTTAAGGAATAGAAAATCTTCATATTTTAAATAAGATTTGATTCTTCGGAATTTAAGGAAATTAGGATTTCCTTTGATTAAATGCGTAATCTGCCTTGATTGCTCTGTCTGATATTTTGCTATAAATTGACCTCTTCCGTTTCATTTATTTTCATCACTCCTATAATCTTCTTTCTTATTTCATACTTACAAAAGATTTTTGAAAACGCTTCATCCAGTTCTGATTCTTGATATTTTCTTGGCTATTATATCATTCATTCTTCTTTTTCATCTGCCACCGGAGGAGGTTATTTTCTTCTACTATTACCTTGAGGTTATATTATTTTTCATTCTCTCGTGTCTTTATATTGCTATACGCATTGATATACACGGTTTGTAAATTCGGGGTTGTTTTTGGGCTTTATATTTTCCATTATATTTCGGAGCTTCATGCTTTCATTTTTTTTTTCTTCCCGACTTTAAGTCAAGCGAATAATGGTCCAGAATTCGTAGGTATGAATTTCGGAATGAACATAATTAATGTTCTAAGAAAGAAACGGTAATGGCACAATCTGACTTGTCAAATTACCAGAATACCTCGAAAAAGACCGAATCATCAAAAAAAATATTTTCTTGATATGTTTAGAGGTTAAATAGAATAAAAGAGTTATGTAACATGGTTCATGATAAGGGTGCGATCTGTGAACCTTTATCACGTTCCATTAGAAACTCAGCATAACTTATTGTAATATAATCACGTTGATCAAATGTCATTATATTATACTAACTCATGCTTCAATTCCCAACACTACTTCAAAAACATCCATTTTTCGAAATTTTCAGAAATTAGAAACTAAAATAGTTTCTTTTATGATGTAACACAGATAGCGTGAAGAGATAAATAATTTCGGATGATAATAGTTATGAAGATATCTTCAGAAATATTGAAGATATTTATAATGAAAGATATGATATTATCTTAGAATTTCTAATATCGAAGGATAATGAGAAGATTTGTTCGTAACGGATTTTGAGTTAGGAGCAAGGTATTCGTTAATGACTTCAGCAGATACTGAATCATTTGTATTCTTTGAAGGTAGATTTCGTCTTTGTGATTTGTCCACAGCTTCCTTCATGGTTTGCTCAATCCGTTTTCCAACACCAAACTTTCTCTTTTTCTACGCTTTTCCAACACACTACTCTTTATCATTAAACTTTCGACTACTAAAGTCGTTCACAGTTTTTTTTTTGCTGCTTCATCAGCATTTTTCCAAAGTTCGGAGAACTAGTTTCACAGTTTGGGGTGTTTTTCAGAAACTTCACATTCGAAGTAAGTAAGTCTAGGAGATAGACATTATATGTATATATATAACTGTTGGCGTAGAATTGCTGTGAAATTCGAAATACTGATTGCTAATTCCCGGTAGTTGGTATGGAAATTACCGTTACAAGATGTGGATGAGTACATGATAGGGTTTCAATGAACAATTATAATGGTTTTTCGGAGAGAATTTAAGTCACAGATTAATGAATTTGCTAGTACATTTACTGTTAATGTGGTGGAACATGAAAGGTTCCCCAGTAACAAAAACGTATATGCCAAAGTTACAAGTCTGAAAGGTCGTCGTTGACTGGTTGAATGGTTGATAATACTGGATACTTTTGAAAAGGAATTGCAAGGTTATTTTCAGTAAAAACAATGCTAATGGATCTTGCACAGATTTAAAGTTAAAGTATAGCTTTGAATGTTGTAGAGATCTTAGAATGATGTCACTGGTTCAGAGTTATGACTTGGATTCTGATCCGTCAATATCAGAATATGTAATTGAATTTGTATGAAAACGATTGTATATCATTGTGAGCCTTGTTAATAATTTTTGAATCAAAGTTGAAGAATGTACAGTGTAACATATTAATTGCGAACTTATATATTTCTTGGGTATTACCTACCCGTTAAAGATTTCACAATTAATTCTATGTACAAAAGAATTTTTATTACCGTCTTTATGAAAATATATGTATGTATATTTTCTTCAGATGTAACACAGATTTAATGAGTTAATATCATATTAAGCTCATTTAATTTTCGGCTTGACTTAGAAATGATTAATCTCTAAAACATTAAAGATTACATAATCTTTGCGGAGTATTTCACTAATGTAATCGATACTTCATTATTTATTCTTATTCCTCGGTGAAGGATGTTGATGCTCGTGGAATTTTTTTTAACCTTACAAGGCACAGATGATGTTTTCTGTAAATTTTCGAGTACATCGAAAATGAAAATGTAAAATCAATTATGTAATTGAATAATACACCTGGTTTATTATGAAATGAAATCCATTGAGTTGAAACAGAGATTGTAGTTAACGATGGTTAAGTCGTTAACGAAGGATGTACATCATAGCATATTAGTAATATGAATTAACCGAGTAGTATTTACCCTTTTTCAATTCATACATAATAGCTTAGTACGAAAAGATTTATGATGGTTTTAAAATTTATATATATATAAGATATACATATAAATTCTTTAGAGGAATTGATTTATTACTTCATAACTCATTGATACAATATACTCGTTGTTGACTCGTAATGATGTCCACGGTGCTTTCTTGAACTGGCGAAGCTTGTGATGTTAGAGGCGATGTTGATAGCACTGACTGTGTTAGTGAGGCTAAGGGTACTGTTGATGCTGTTGGTAAAACAAGTCTAGCTTGTAAATCGTGCACCATTCCGGTCAGGGTTTCTACTCTTCCTTCTATCATTTCGGTCCACTTATCTGATTTACGGTTACGGCTGGAATAGATTATCTCTAAGACTTTATAGATTACATATTCGCCGCAGAATATTTCTCCAATGAAGTTATGAATCAATACTTCATCGGTTATTGTTGCTGGTATTTCTTGGTAACTACGATGCGTATGACGTTGATGTTCAAGGTACATATTGTGATGTTGAGGCTTGCGGTGCGGATGTTGTTGGTGGTGGTAATGGTACTGTTGGTGTTGTTTTCGGTAGTACTGTTGATGCCGGTGATTCTGCTGGTGCTTGTAACCTTTGCACCATATTCTCCAAAGCCACTACCTGAGCGCGAAGCTCATTGACATCTTCTACTACACCGGGATGATTGGCGGTTCGGACGAGTGGATGAATAAGATCCAGAATTTGAGAGAGTATATGATCATGACGAGATATTCTGGAGATGAGAAAGAAAATGGTATTACGAACAGGTTCGCCGGTAAGTGCTTCAGGTTCTTCGCCAAGAGGGCAATGTGGTGGATGGAAGGGATCGCCTTCTTCTTGTCTCCAATGATTAAGTAAGCTAAGAACACATCCCCAATTCATCCAGAATAGGTGATAGCTGATTGGTTGATCCATTCCAGTTACACTGTCTTCGGAATTCAGGTGAATATCCATATCTGAATAGTTGTCGGAGTTTAAGGAATTTGAACTAGATACGGGATCCATCTTGTATAATTAGGGAGATGATTTTTGATATGAATTAGATTATAGAACTTAGATTGATATTCTTCAATACATAATTTACATATGTATATATAATACCAAGATCCCAGAAATTACGGAGAAATTTTCGGAAGATGTCAGATAAGTTTACAGTAACAGATAATGCTAAGATATGAATTTTTGCCTTTACACTATTTATGCAATAAATGCATGAAAACATGTCTAGACTAGAAATGATAAGCAAGTAATTTTCGACAAGAAATGATAAGCAAAACTTTTGACATGCAGACATAGTCGAAGTCCGGACTTACTAATGCATCCTAACAACTATCAGTTAGACACACTAATGCAAGACCTGGTTCACTAGGACCAACGCTCTGATACCAACTGTGACGATCGCTCTAAATCCATATGGACGAACACGTCATTCCTCGATTTCATTGCGAGGTATTTGACCTCTATATGATACGTTTTGTAAACATTGCATTCTTTTGAAAAGGCTCACCATAAATGAATATTTAAATCAAAGGTTTTCGATATCTGATGATTTCTACATATAGACAATCACTGTAAATAATAGTTTACAATAGTACTTCCGTTGACAATGCTGTCAAAATAAGATACATGGTGATGATTTGGTGAATGCATTGTTTCCTTGAAAAATATGCCATGTAAGACTCCATGCACATAGCTTGTCTAACATATAAGCAAATAGCGGAAGACTTCTAGGGAACCTGAGAATAAACATGCTAACAAGTGTCAACACAAAGGTTCGTGAGTTCATAGTTTTAATGTTTTGCATAATCTGTACATAAAGGTGGATCACAAGATTTCAGTTGTTTCATCCAGAAATGTTTATCAAAATATTCTACGAAATTGAGCACCCTGGTAACTAAACTTAACGTATATATAATTTATACCCTTTGTATAATCATCTTAATAATACACGCAAACCAACGTGTACGTTAAAAGCTTGGTGCTCAAATAGCATACGTCCGTTAAAAGCCTGGTGCTCTAGCTCGGACGGGGATATCAAGCCCTATGGATCCATATACCACTATTCGCGCCCCCCAGTTCTTATAACCGGCAGTTACTAGTTACTAAAGCTAAGGGATTTTCGGTTCAAACTCAGTGTAGAATTTAGTATGTACTTGTATCCATTGCGTTTAAAATAAAGTGCATGTATTCTCAGCCCAAAAATATAGATTGCAAAAGCATTTAAAAAGGGAGCAAATGAAACTCACCTTAGCAGCATATAAAGTCGTTCACCAAAATGTGACTGAAACTCGAATTACCAAATAACTGTAGATCTCAACCAAGAGAACATATGTTGGTCAATAAATGTCTATCAAGCTAGGTCAGGTCATAGTGTATCACAATCCTAATGCTCGAGATCAACATACAAAAGTTTATCAAAAGTCATTTCAAAAAGTCAATCTGACTTAATACTATAGTTGAATGATCATGGCAATCGAAACATTTTAACATTTCATATAGTTTCCCAATTCTTGTAAAATTAGACTATAGCTTTTATAAGGCTTTAAAACATGATAAAACAGTCAATTTTGACAATTGTTCAACAAAACGAGACGTGCCTTATATAAGGATTCATTTACTCGGCTGGTAATATTCAAAAATCTAATTTATCAATCTTACAAACAAGTTGTTTAAATATTTATTGCAGATTCAAGAGCAATTTCAATTAATGTCAATCATAATTCAGTTGATCATATCTTTTAATTCATTCACCGAAATTACGCTATTTCTAAATGAAAAGTTATTGATTTTTCACCAGCTTTCCAAAAACATGCATATCATATACCTTTTATCAGTAATATATGGATTTAATTCGTGATTCATTATAAACTGTTTAATGAGGAAATTTAGCATACAAGCATGCATAAACATATATACTCGAGCACTAGACATATATACACTATTAATATATAAAAGATAAGATATGAATGCTCGCGTATCAATATTGTGATTCAATATTGCAGGAAAGTACATAGACGTAATGGAGATCATAAACACTAGGTTTAATTCATAAATATACCCCCGAACATTACTCATAATTTCCTTAGCTCTATCCCGCTTGAAAACCCATTTTGAAAGTGACACGCTCAAGAACTCGTCGTAGTATTTTATGTATAATATTAATACTACTAATAATAATAAGATTAATAATAATATTAATATTAATAATAATAATAATAATAATAATAATAATAATAATAATAATAATAATAATAATAATAATAATAATAATAATAATAATAATAATAATAATAATAATAATAATAATAAATACATACAGAGTAAAAATGAATATATGTGTGTGTGATTAAGCCTGAACTCGCTCGAATTTATAGATGTTTGCTGATCCCTGTGGTCATGCGATCGCATGACTCTGGAGTGCAATACTCATGCGATCGCATGCGATCGCATGCGATCAATTGCCAGCTCAAATTGTTTTAGTAATCTAGCTTGTCGACATAATAAATAAATATATAATATATATAATTTAAATAATTAATTATATATTATATTAAATTCACGTGCATAGTTGATTTGTAATTTTAGTTCCGGTAAGTCGTACGTCATCACTCGACTTATGTCCCGGTTTCGGTTTTTCGAATGTCCCTTCGTACGCTGAGAAAACTTGTATTTTTCGTTTCGTGAGTCGTACCTTTGTCAAAAATTAGACTTAAATTATCCATAAACTATACCACTCGAGATGTAACTTATACATTTTAGTGTTTTGGTCATTTACTTCTATAAATCATCGTCTCGTAGTATATAAATATATATATATACATTTTCATTTTGAAATAGTGTTTACTGTAGCAAAGTTACTGTAGCAATGTTTTTTTACTGTAGCAAATAGTGATTTTTGAAAACACTGTAGCTTTTTGGGTACTGTAGCAATTCAAAAATACTGTAGCAAATTAGTGTTTTACTGGTTCATCTTAAACGTTTTAGTTAACTTATCTAAATATCAATCGAATCAATAATCGAATGTTACTATCGTTTACTAAATAACTTAAAATCATATATATATATAGCACATTATGTTATATATATATATATATATTGTTCGTGAATCTTCGAGAACAGTCAAAGAATAATTGATTACATGAATATAGTTCCAAAACTTTCGTGACTCAACATTACAGACTTTGCTTATCCTGTCGGAAACGTTATAGATTAAGTTTAAATTTGGTCAGATATTTTCAGGTCATCACAAGGTTATTGGGCTTTGGACCATAATTGGGGTTTGGACAAAAGACCGACACTTGTGGAAATTGGACTATGGGCTTTATATTAATTAAATGATATCTCATTGATTTAATATAGAGATTTATAATTTGAGGTATTTATATTTAACCACATACGCTTGACTGGGTACGGTGGGCGGGATATCTATAAATACTAATAATTATTCATTTAGCCGGACACAAGGATGGATTAATAGTCACTGGACTCATTAAAACAGGGGTGGATTACATTCAAGGGTAATTGGTGTAATTGTTAACAAAGTATTAAAACCTTGGATTACACGCAGTCGATAACCTGGTGTATTCATTAAACAAAGTATTAAGACCTTGTTACAGTTTGAATCCCCAATTAGTTGGAATATTTGACTTCGGGTATAAGGTTAATTTGGCAAAGACTCTCGCACTTTATAATTATGACCAATCGACTATTATGGACAAAACCAGAAGAACATATCGAATAATCCAGGACAAAGGACAATTAACCCTTGGTAATAAATTAAAATCAACACGTTAAATATCATGATTACGGAAGTTTAAATAAGCATAATTCTTTTATTTTATATCTCATCGAACTTTTATTTACCGTCATTTTATTTATCGTTATTTTATTTATTGTACTTTAAATTATCGCACTTTTATTATCGTCATTTACTTTAGGCTTTAAATTAAGTTATATTTAATATTTTGCATTATGACTTAAAATCTACAAACCGGTCATTAAACGGTAAAACCCCCTTTTATAATAATAATAATACTACTTATATATATATATATATATATATATATATATATATATATATATATATATATATATATATATATATTTATACAAATATAGTTTAAAATATATATAGCGTTAAACTTAGTCAGCTCCCTGTGGAACGAACCGGACTTACTAAAAACTACACTACTCTACGATTAGGTACACTGCCTATAAGTGTTGTAGCAACGTTTAGGTATATCCATTCTATAAATAAATAAATAACTTGTGTAAAATTGTATCGTATTTAATATTATTTCGTAATAAAAATAATAGTATTTTGTACTACACCTCGCACACATCAATATAAGACACCTTTAAGAACTACTCCTTTTAAGTTAGTTTATGGTAAAGCTTGTCATCTACCAGTAGAAATTGAACACCGCGCGTACTGGGCGTTGAAACAATGTAATCTAGATCTTAAGGAAGCAGGAGAAAACCGCCTTCTCCAATTAAATCAACTAGATGAACTTAGACTTTCTGCTTATGAGAATTCACTAATATATAAAGTGAAAACTAAAAAATGGCATGATGCTCGTATTATAAATATTAAAAGTTTTCAACCAGGAGATAAAGTTCTAATTTTTCAATCAAAATACAAATTTTCTCCTGGAAAGTTACGTTGTAGATGGTTAGTTCCTTTTACAGTTAAACAATCTTTTCCAACTCGATATGTGAAATTATATTATAAGAAATGAGAACTCTTTAAAATAAATGGTCACCGTTTAAAAATCTACTTTGAGAAAGACAAGTTACTAGGAGGGGAAGTAATTTCTCTCACTACCCTAAATACATTAAAACATGGATTTTTTCGTAGAGTTTGTAAATTAGCTTAAAATTCTGTTAAATTCTGTTAAAATTCGGAAATTAAAAAAAATTTAAAAATTGGAAGGAAACCGCCGACTAGGCTAATGAAGCCACCGGCTTGGTGAAACGCAGAAAAAGCTACAGCTGTCTAATCAATAAATGCTTTTTGACTGTGAGGCTGCCGGCTTAACCTGTGAACGGGTTTTAAACCCTAATCCGCCTCTCTTTTCATTTTTCTCACCCACAACTATCAAAAACGCTCCCAAGCTTCAAAAATAGCAGTTTTATTTATCTACCTTCAAAACATCCATGGCTGGAAGAGTAAGTTTTGATTTCTAATTCTGCATTGTCAACCTTTTTATTCTGTAAAACTGCTATGAACTTCCTCTGCCATGCCATGAAGCTATCGGCATACACATGAAGTCACCGGCTTCATGCTTTTCTTTTGAAATTCTTAGTGTTTGCAAGATTTCTTGTCTAAGATTTGTGAGGAATTTCTTAGAAATCCCTGTTTATAATGTTTATTGCCCTAATTATAATGCTAAAGCCTAAAAATCTAAAAGTATTAATTTAAAGGCATATGAAGCCGCCAGCTTTGTATCTAAGCCTCCGGGTTCACCTTAAGTTAGCAGAAATAAAATTGAGTATTAATTAACCTTATATACTAATCAACACCAAAATTTTTGTAGTTTTGACCAAAGTCACTCACAAACTTTGGTCAAAACTACAATACCAACATCATCCCAAAAACACCCCTAAAACCCCCCAAACTTTTAGTAACTTTCAAAATCACATCCCCAAACAACTAAATTCCACCCAAATCTTTAATGGAGCATATCTTCCCGCTCGCCGCGAGTTAAATTTTTTCAACACCATCGTTCAACTCGAAATAATTTTACGAACACAACGCAACTTCCTATACGCGAAATCGACAGTTTTTAAAAAATGCTAAATACTCTGGGCTATCTTCCATACATAACATACTCTAGGCTATCAAGACCAAGATTTTTATAGTTTTGGCCAAAGTCACTCACAAACTTTGGTCAAAACTACAATACCAAAATCATCCCAAAAACACCCCTAAAATCCCCCAAACTTTTAGAAACTTTCAAAATCACACCCCCAAACTTAACTCAATTCCACCTAAATCTTTAACGAAGCATATCTTCCAGCTCGCCATGAATTAAATTTTTTCAACACCATCGTTCAACTCTAAATAATTTTACAAACATAACGCAACTTCCTATACGTGAAACCGATGCTTTTTAAAAAATGCTAAATACTCTGGGCTATCTTCCATACATAACACACCCGTGGCAATACATTTTTTATTCTATAAATACATAACGTGACGTTAATAATGAATATGCAACCCGAAAGGTGCGGCAGCAACGCGCGGTTGAATGTTTTTCTAGTTAATGTTATAACCAAACAAAATAGAATAGAAAAACTGGAAAATTTGTGCAGGATTATGAAGCCGCCGGCATGATCTTTCTAAGCCGCCAGCTTGGTTATTAAAGAACGGATCTGTTATTTTTATTGCTAATGTTTGTTCAAATTGTGTTAAAGTAGAGAGTTAGAAATAGGGAGGTGCCCGAAGCGGGTGAGATTCACATTAACTGGGCTTCTTTGCATGAATGGTTAAGGTTTCCACAGGATGATGCTAGGTTTCAAACCATGGCTCTTAGACTTAAGAAAATGTTACGTCAAGATATGTTGGCACCGTATACGATAGATTGGTCAACTTTAAATTCTGCCGGGTTAACAACTCCTTTTAGGGAGATTATGCATACTGAGTATTTGGTTCCTTTGGCTGATGGAGGGGCAATGCCCATGATTATGGAGGAGTGGTTCGCTTTGTTTAACCTGCATATGCCTATTTATCCTATTTTTACTTATGAGTTACTAGCTACAGCCGCTTGTTCACGTCATTATTAGAGTGTGACGGATACTTCGTTCTTTAGGTTTCAATTGGGTGGTCGTGAGCAGTCAATGAGCATGATGAATATTGCTCATGCATTTAGGTATTTATGGTGATTTCGCTCGTGTTGTTTGGTTTGAGGATTTTCTTACTGCTGTTGCTAGATATGGTCATCCGGGCCCTAATCAGGATGCTTTTGATTATAATGCTACGTGAAGATAGTATGGTGTTTCCAATTTCGATTTTATTGGTACTGATGTTAGGAGGAAGCACATTGTTTTTCATTATATGCGATGCTTTCAGGTTCTTTTCTCTCACACTATCTCCTTGAGAAAGGAGAATACTGAGAAGTTGATTCATCTCGATTGTTGGTATTTATCTCAGATATTTAACTGGAAGTCAGTTAACATTCCATATTGTGTGGCTGATTATTTGAGTAGTGGAGCTAGGGGTAGGAAGTAGGGCTGTGCTGTTTGTGGTGGTCATTTTGTGAGTTGTATTGCTTAGTGGTTGGAGATCCCGATTGTTGGTCTTGGTACTCTTCTGGGTGAGGTTGGTCATGTTAATGCGAGGATATGGTTGAACGCTTTAGCCCGTGGGTCAGTTGATGCAGGCTACGCACCCGCAGAATGCGCCACATACTGAGGCTTCTAGGAGTCGTACTAGGGGTAGTCGCAGAAGTGGTGGTCGTGGTGATGCAGATGATTTTTCTCGTGTGATTGAGATGATGACAGCCCTAAACACTCATCAGGGTGAGATGCTGGATTTGATGGGAAGTCAGCATACCGAGGTGATGGCTAAACGCCAAGAGGATAGGGGTGCATTTGATGAACATAAGAGGGAGACTAGGTATGAGCTGAGACGTATAGATTACTAATCCCGCCAGCTCGTTACGACCGTACTTCTTCCTTGGCCCAGATTCAGCCTGTTGATGATGATGACAAGGAGATCAGGAGTTTCCTGTGATGATCTATGATTATGTTATCTTTATTTTAGACACTATTATTGCTATTTTTATTTTGATGATACGTACTATGGTTCTGTAGTAACTATGATTATGCTTTTTATTATCGTATGGTTGATTGTTTGTTACAAGTATAATGATGATGATTCGAAGATAAGGTAACTGTTGAAGCAACTAAAGCTGCTTCGTGACTATATTATAAGTTCGAAAAGGGGGAGATTCACTTTTACTTTCTCACTTATAATTATGTTCTCATTTTATATCCATATGCAACGAGGACATTGCAACTTTCTATGTGTGGGGTGGGAGATATTAAAATAATTACCTTCATTTAAAAAAAAAATTATCATAAAACAAGTGCAAAAATGGCACAAATTAATTTTTTTTTTCACTCATTTGAAATAAGAAACCTTATGTAAATGATAAAGAAACAATTAGGATTTCTAATCCTACTATTTTTGGAAGTATAAATTCTTAGTCAAACTTATGTCTTTTCACTAACTTAATCTTTAAAAAGCTAAATTAGAACTACTCTCAACTTCGAGATGAAACTACTTGTTTAAGATAGGAAGTAAATGCTAAATATTGTGAAACGATTGCAAACTTATAGCCATTACCATATGGCATAATAAGCATGGACCATAGAGGCAGCAAAAGAGTCCTAATAAGGGCCATCTTAGAAAAAAATTCAAATGTAAAGCTAAAATGCTAAGCATGAAAGTAAAAGAAATGAAAAGTAAAAGAGCCCAGTTGTAGTGACCCGAACTTTTCTATGTTTATATATATTAATTGAGATTGATATTTACATGATTAAATGTTTCCAACATGTTAAGCAATCAAACTTGTTAAGACTTGATTAATTGAAATATGTTTCATATAGACAATTGACCACCCAAGTTGACCGGCGATTCACGAACGTTAAAACTTGTAAAGACGATATGACGATATATATATGGATATACATATGGTTAACATGAGATTATGATAAGTAAGTATCTCCATAAGTATATTAACAATGAGTTATATACATATAAACAAGACTACTAACTTAAGGATTTCGAAACGAGACATATATGTAACGATTATCGTTGTAACGACATTTAAATGTATATATATCATATTAAGATATATTAATATATCATAATATCATGATAATATAATAATTTAACATCTCATTAGATATAATAAACAATGGGTTAACAACATTAATTGAGATCGTTAACTTAAAGGTTTCAAAACAACACTTACATGTAACGACTAACGATGACTTAACGACTCAGTTAAAATGTATATACATGTAGTGTTTTAATATGTATTTATACACTTTTGAAAGACTTCAATACACTTATCAAAATACTTCTACTTAACAAAAATGCTTACAATTACATCCTCGTTCAGTTTCATCAACAATTCTACTCGTATGCACCCGTATTCGTACTCGTATAATACACAGCTTTTAGATGTATGTACTATTGGTATATACACTACAATGATCAGCTCTTAGCAGCCCATGTGAGTCACCTAACACATGTGGGAACTATCATTTGGCAACTAGCATGAAATATCTCATAAAATTACAAAAATATGAGTAATCATTCATGACTTATTTACATGAAAACAAAATTACATATCCTTTATATCTAATCCATACACCAACGACCAAAAACACCTACAAACACTTTCATTCTTCAATTTTCTTCATCTAATTGATCTCTCTCAAGTTCTATCTTCAAGTTCTAAGTGTTCTTCATATATTCTACAAGTTCTAGTTACATAAAATCAAGAATACTTTCAAGTTTGCTAGCTCACTTCCAATCTTGTAAGGTGATCATCCAACCTTAAGAAATCTTTGTTTCTTACAGTAGGTTATCATTCTAATACAAGGTAATAATCATATTCAAACTTTGGTTCAATTTCTATAACTATAACAATCTTATTTCAAGTGATGATCTTACTTGAACTTGTTTTCGTGTCATGATTCTGCTTCAAGAACTTCGAGCCATCGAAGGATCCGTTGAAGCTAAATCCATTTTTCTATTTTCCAGTAGGTTTATCCAAGGAACTTAAGGTAGTAATGATGTTCATAACATCATTCTATTCATACATATAAAGCTATCTTATTCAAAGATTTAAACTTGTAATCACTAGAACATAGTTTAGTTAATTCTAAACTTGTTCGCAAACAAAAGTTAATCCTTCTAACTTGACTTTTAAAATCAACTAAACACATGTTCTATATCTATATGATATGCTAACTTAATGATTTAAAACCTGGAAACACGAAAAACACTGTAAAACCGGATTTACGCCGTCGTAGTAACACCGCGGGCTGTTTTGGGTTAGTTAATTAAAAACTATGATAAACTTTGATTTAAAAGTTGTTATTCTGAGCAAATGATTTTTATTATGAACATGAAACTATATCCAAAAATTATGGTTAAACTCAAAGTGGAAGTATGTTTTCTAAAATGGTCATCTAGACGTCGTTCTTTCGACTGAAATGACTACCTTTACAAAAATGACTTGTAACTTATTTTTCTGACTATAAACCTATACTTTTTCTGTTTAGATTCATAAAATAGAGTTCAATATGAAACCATAGCAATTTGATTCACTCAAAACGGATTTAAAATGAAGAAGTTATGGGTAAAACAAGATTGGATAATTTTTCTCATTTTAGCTACGTGAAAATTGGTAACAAATCTATTCCAATCATAACTTAATCAACTTGTATTGTATATTATGTAATCTTGAGATACCATAGACACGTATACAATGTTTTGGCCTATCATGTCGACACATCTATATATATTTCGGAACAACCATAGACACTCTATATGTGAATGTTGGAGTTAGCTATACAGGGTTGAGGTTGATTCCAAAATATATATAGTTTGAGTTGTGATCAATACTAAGATACGTATACACTGGGTCGTGGATTGATTCAAGATAATATTTATCGATTTATTTCTGTACTTCTAACTGTGGACAACTAGTTGTAGGTTACTAACGAGGACAGCTGACTTAATAAACTTAAAACATCAAAATATACTAAAAGTGTTGTAAATATATTTTGAACATACTTTGATATATATGTATACATTGTTATAGGTTCGTGAATCAACCAGTGGCCAAGTCTTACTTCCCGACGAAGTAAAAATCTGTGAAAGTGAGTTATAGTCCCACTTTTAAAATCTAATATTTTTGGGATGAGAATACATGCAGGTTTTATAAATGATTTACAAAATAGACACAAGTACGTGAAACTACATTCTATGGTTGAATTATGGA
Source organism: Rutidosis leptorrhynchoides (assembly GCF_046630445.1). Lineage (NCBI taxonomy): Eukaryota > Viridiplantae > Streptophyta > Magnoliopsida > Asterales > Asteraceae > Rutidosis > Rutidosis leptorrhynchoides. The sequence goes on along the minus strand of NC_092338.1, from coordinate 181,121,268 downwards.
AATCGAATATGCCCCTTTTTATTAAGTCTGGTAATCTAAGAATTAGGGAACAGACACCCTAATTGACGCGAATCCTAAAGATAGATCTATTGGGCCTAACAAACCCCATCCAAAGTACCGGATGCTTTAGTACTTCGAAATTTATATCATATCCGAAGGGTGTCCCAGAATGATGGGGATATTCTTATATATGCATCTTGTTAATGTCGGTTACCAGGTGTTCACCATATGAATGATTTTTATCTCTATGTATGGGATGTGTATTGAAATATGAAATCTTGTGGTCTATTATTATGATTTGATATATATAGGTTAAACCTATAACTCACCAACATTTTTGTTGACGTTTTAAGCATGTTTATTCTCAGGTGATTATTAAGAGCTTCCGCTGTCGCATACTTAAATAAGGACGAGATTTGGAGTCCATGCTTGTATGATATTGTGTAAAAACTGCATTCAAGAAACTTATTTTGTTGTAACATATTTGTATTTTAAACCATTATGTAATGGTCGTGTGTAAACAGGATATTTTAGATTATCATTATTTGATAATCTACGTAAAGCTTTTTAAACCTTTATTGATGAAATAAAGGTTATGGTTTGTTTTAAAATGAATGCAGTCTTGGAAAAACGTCTCATATAGAGGTCAAAACCTCGCAATGAAATCAATTAATATGGAACGTTTTTAATCAATAAGAACGGGACATTTCACCAGTGAAGGCCAATAAGAGTGATGAGAGCAAGAGAAAAGAGTTCCAATGAGAACTACACACTTTTAAAAGCTCTAGTTAGAAAATAAAAGAGTCCAATGATGACCAGCTGTTGTATAAATATAGTTTAATAAACATTAGAACTACTTGTACTCCTTGGTCTAGTTCGGACTAGTTCTTTTAATAATAAAATCTAACTTTCAATTGATTAGACATCTTTTTGACTTTGCATTTTGTTTCCACTTTTGCCCCAATTTTATCCGTGTCATGGCTACCTATTAAACCAACTACGTGTAATGTTACCTAATCATTATGTTTCTATTGACACGAATTAAGAAAAGTTCTAAAAAGATAATGAAATATTAAAATTTATCTATAGTTTACTTGAGGACAAGTAAAATCTTAAGTGTGGGGTATTTGATATCTCTCGAAATATACATATTTTATGCCCCATGTTTATATCATTTTCAATTATTTATGACATTCAAAATGTTGAAATTATGCTCTTAACGAGTTATTTGAGTTTTAGATAACAATTGTCAAAAAGAAACAAAAACAGGAAAAAAATAAAGGAAAAGTGCAGATTCGAGATTGAAGCCGCCGACATGAAGGCATAGAAGCCGCCGGTTTCCTCATAAGATTCCAGAAAGTTCTAGAATTGATCACAGAAGTCGAAGAACTTGGCGACCAAGAAAAAGAAGGTCAAGCCGTCGGCTTTATTCTGAAGCCGCCGACGCGTTTAATCCATCTTGCTGATTAAGTTTAGTTAAATTTGGAAAATATTCTCATCTTGATCTGGAGGCAATCAAGCCGCCGGCTTCATACTTGAGCCTTCGGCTAAGTTATTCAGAGATTTTCAACGTATGCTTCAAGATCACGTTTTACGTAGGCCCCACTCCAAGTTACTGGGAAGCCGCCAGCTTCACATCCAAGCCACCGACTTGGGGTGGCAGTTGCTGATCCTATAAATTGAGGTGCTGGGTTCACTTTTAGGCAGTCATTTTTTACATTCTGTATTCAGATTAAAAGAATTACAAACTTATTAGAGTTTTTATCCATTATCAACATTCAAATTTTTCAATCAATCTTTTGCTTTCAATTTCTTTATGCCGGTATGAGTTCCTTTAATTCTTCTTGTCTTTTATTTATTATTCCAATTTTAGTTATGGGTTAATAGCCTTAACATGTGCTTGAACTAATGTAACACCTTGTGAACATTGCATAAACAGTTGAATTGTCTGAAACAAATCAGAAAAACGGATCTGGTGTATGAAGCCGCCGGCTTCATATACCAGAGCCGTCAGCTTCGTCATATTATTATACAGCTTCACTACGATTTAAACTCATATGAATTAAAACAGTGTTCAACAAAATATTCAAAAGAGTCAACGAAGCCGCCGGCTTCGTTGATCAAACCGCCGGCTTCGTTGACCAAGCCGCTGGCTTACTTCATTTATTATTAAAATGTTAATTTTGACGGAATTTCTGGATTAGCTGTTATGTCTTATGTCTGATTAAAACACCAATGTTTAAATAATTTGGTTTTAACAAAAGCAACTACTATTAAGTTTTAACTAGAACATTACTAGCATTAAACTTAGTAAACTTAAACATGATAATAAATCAGATTATTATAATGGTGAGGGTTATAGCTAGTAACTATAATCAGGGTTTAATTAATCACATTAAATCTACTATTAGTCTTAAAAAGATGGTAAATTTAGACATCTATTCTAGGATTAACCTGATGAACTAGTCTTGGTTTAGATATTCTTAGGTCAGTAATAAATCTGAGTTAAGCTTAATTTCAAATGAAATTATGAGCAAGGTGTGAAGTGTTCAAGCACGTGTTTCATTTAATATTGTTTATTCCTTTGATTTATTTACTTGCAATTTATTCAATTCCTATCTCTTTGTTAATCAATCAATTAATTTTCCAAACCAAACTTATATCTTCTGAATTCACCCGTTCTCTTCAATGAACCTTAACTTACTAAATACTATATTACATCTGATCGAGTTTTGTTGCATGTTAGGGTGTTAAAAGTAAAATGTAAATTAAGATATAAAAATTTAAAAGTTAGGGTGTACTGAACGTATTTCAAAATCACTTAGCATTTTTCGCTCACACTTTTTTAAATCTCCGATGTCATATTAATTTAACCAAAGCCCTTCTAACTTTTTTGGTGTTTGAAATTCCATCCCATGCTCCAGTATCTCGATAATTAAGTAAGAAAAGAAGTTTTGACACTATGTCTTGAAATAAAAGATCTTCCCCGGAGTCAGGATCCCCAATAGTAAATTTAAAATTTTCAAATAATTCTCGGATAAACTTTCTTTGAGGAGTCGTAAATGGAAATTTTGACGTACTGATAATTCGTACAAGTTAAGAATATATTTCCTTTCTTTTTGCAAAGAAATTCTTATCTATTCTTTCTTCGTTTGAATCAGGAAAAACTTCGATTAATCATTTGATGAGAAATGATGCCGGATCAAAGTAGAAGAAATCTCGATCTCCATATTTTGAAATAGGGTTAGGTTTTTTACTTTCAATTCAAAATTCTACTTCAAAAATCATTGCTGCAACATAAAGGTTGATACGAATTTGGGAAAACTCTTTATCATCGATATGAGGTAAAAATTTTATGAATGATTCTAATTCAAACTTTAGGTCAATTTCTTCGTCCCGATACTTGATAAAAATTTCTTCCCCACATTCTTTTGACAGTTTGTGAAGAGAACGAACTCGATTACGCAGCTCTCTCAAGAAATTCATTTGAAGTTTTAAAAACGGGAAATCTGAGGAATTGAGGTGTCTAGTGAATTCTCTATAGACGTCTAACCTTCTGTAAGGATTTAACAGATTTTCAATAAACGGAGCATCTAGATTATCAATGTATCGTTTCTCCTTTGGAATATATTTAAATTAGCAAGGATATCGGAAAATAGTTGGGTATTATTCTCGTATTTCATCTTCTATAATAAGGAGTTCATTAAGACTATGTCTCCCTTTTAGATCATGAAGAGGGTCGAATCCTAGTTTATTTGAGTAAAACTTATCAAAAAACAATGAAATCTCTAAGTTGGATGAAGTTATCCGGCTTCTTGAACTGCAAGGATCAAAAAGTAATTCCTGATGAGATGTATTAGGATTTAGATCCATTTTATTTTTATTTTTATAGAAGAAAACTTCTCCAGTTTCTGAAGTTGTGGGAGAACAACCGCCTTTCGCACTTACTTCGTAGTCGGTTAAGTTTGAACTGAAATATACAAAAATTAATAGCATAATTAATATTTTGTTTTTGTGTTTTATGAAAAGGTTTTCTATAACAATGGCGACTTTAAATCCTATACTGAAAAACTCTCTGTTTATTAAGCATATGTGTTTCTTGTCAATTTTTATCCTTTACAACAAGTGGCCAGATCGACAACGAAGAGGCAGGATCCTTTTGGTTCAAATATAATTGGATACTATTCGTAAAATTCAACAACCAAGTCTACGTATTTGTCTTTGTCTTTCTTAGACACCACTCAAGAGTCTCAGATACCTTGATAGAATCAACGGTTACCTTAACAAACAGAAAATTCGATCTCCGGCAGTGGCGCCAAAAACTTAATCCCCTTATGATATGACCAAAACTAACGGCTTTTTTTATGCGGTGTCGTTAAGTCGCAAAACATCGGTATTATTTACCAGAAAATAATAGTGGTTTTATTATTTATATTTAGCTGGGATTTCCTAGCTAAATTTCACCTGCTTGTCTTCCTTTAAACGAGCAAGTGGTAAGTATAACTTAGGTTCGTATTTTTGTATGTTTGCTCAGTAATGTGAGGTAAAAGCGCCTTGCAAGTCAACCCTAATGACAAGTGGTGATAGAATAAGATTAACTAAGATGGTATGAAATTATGAAGGAAAAGGGATATGTATGTAAAATATGATACTGGCAGAAACTTGTTAAAAGAGTTGACTTCCTAGAATGAACACTAAACCTCAATCAATTAGGTGATAAACCTAATCGATTTGTCACTAAGAGTTTAGACTTTGAAGATTATGGCTAAGACGGATATCCCTACTCCCAACGTTAACCTTAAAGGGATTAAACGACCTTAGGGATGAAATCCTAGGTACATGAATAAAGTGGTATATCCCTAAAGGAAAGTCTTAGCTTTTCTTAATCCTAGTTGGTTTAACTACAGTAACGCTTCTCCTTGATACTTAGGTTATGCCTTAATATTAACATATGTGCAATCTTAGATATCCTAAAGTAATGATAATTGGGTTAAAGGTCTCTCCTTTGCGATCACATACTCAACTCCGGATCATGTTACAATATCTCTAGGACTTTGCTTCTGACGTGAACCAGGCTTTTGAGTAAGTCAGTATTCACTGAACTCTATGTTACCTACTCTAATCACAATCTAAATGGGCAACTCTTCTCTGACGGATAAGTGATTATCCGTACGTAGGTAATATTCCCTATTTTGAAGTTAAGCACATATAACTACTTCCCTTATATCCTAGGATTGATTAGGTCCTAACACTAGGTTATAGCCACACGAATAAATGGATAGAGTGGTCCATAAATTAGACTTCTAAACCCAACAAGGTTTCAGCAGAACAATATTTTCAGATAAAATATTCAACATATATTAAATATTTGTAACAGATAGTTAAGCATTCAAGATGAAAAAAACTTAAATTAACAAAGTAATTTTATTAAGTTAAGGAAGGCGTTCACCGTTTACAGACGAGATCTGGACCATAACAAGTGCTGACATCCTCTAGACCGCTCATATTACAATCTTTGGCGCTCACCTCCGGGTACTTAATTTCTCGTTCGGAGGTGAGAAATCCTTGAAAGCTTCTAGTGAGAGAAAGTGTATTGTAGTGTGTGAGAGAGAGAGAGAGAAGAGAGGTGTGTGGAAATGGGATGACAAATGGCCTATTTATCGAAATTTTCTGGCTGGAAACGGCTGTCAAACCATTCTAGCAAGCCGGTGTAACATCCCGTTTTTCCCGTACGTATCGAAAGGTACATACTTGATCATTTGTACGTTTATAACTCGCTAGCTTATGTGTAAATGTATGAATATACGTATAGATATATAAACGTATACTTGATAATGTGTGCATATGCAAGTCTATACGTGGGTTTAGTTAGCGTTAAGTCTTGTGAGACTATTGTTGAAGGCTAGGTGAAAATAGGAAGCGGGTTTGGAATGTACAAATTAAATTAAGTCAAAACTTGTTTATGATGGTCGAACTGTTCAGATGCAGTCTTATGCCGCGCCGCGACAAATGGGTCCGCGCCGCAGCATTGCAAGCATTTCCAGATCAGAAGTTGAGTTAAGAAGGGTCAATTTTCATGTTGAATGTCGCGCCGCGACAAATGGGCCGCGCCGTGGCAGTCCTGCTAGACAGAATCCAGTTTTAGCTCAAATTAAATGACCTTACGGGGCAAAATGGTAAATTCACATGTGGATCTGATGGGAGCATTAAATCTCATCCACTAGTTCATTTAATTCATTTTTCTTTTATCTTTTCTTTCATTTTCTCTCCCAAAAACTCAACACCCATTTAGATTAAAAGTGAGTTTTGAGAGGGAAGGATTGAGGGTTGATCTTTGGGGCTAGAATTAAAGTTGTTCTCCTTGTCTCTAGCTACCCGTTGATAGTCTCGGTAAGTTCTAACTCTATGTTTTAAGTTTTAATTGGTTAATGGCTAGGGTTTTGGTTACTAGAGACTTGTATGACCCATTTGATGGTAAAATGGGTGAATTTGGATTATGTTGTTGTAATGAAACCCTAATGGTCACAAACTAGGGTTTTGGTCTTATGATTTGAGGTTGTAATTGTCAAATGGTATTGCTAGTCACTAATACACTTTTAGATTTATGGAAGAAGTGTTAATGGGTAAGTTTGACTTGATTGAGAGGCTAAGTAATATAAAATGGGTCAAAATGTACTAGTTGACCTAGTTTGGGTGAAATGGGTATGAATTACCCTAAGTTCGTGTTAATTGAAGTTAGTAGACTTTAATGCACTAGCTTTAGTGGTTAAAGTCGGGTCTTGGCCATTTAAGGGCGGTATTGGTGTGATTGAGTCATTTAATGCGAATTGGGTCATTAAATGCTCAAGTAAGTGTAATGTGGTTAATTCCACTAGTTGGTGTATTGAATGTGCAGTTAATGATTTAGGTACATTGCATTAAAGCTCGGACGTGCATAATCATTGAAATGTCCCGTTCTTATTGATTAAAAACGTTCCATATTAATTGATTTCGTTGCGAGGTTTTGACCTCTATATGAGACGTTTTTCAAAGACTGCATTCATTTTAAAACAAACCATAACCTTTATTTCATCAATAAAGGTTTAAAAAAGCTTTACGTAGATTATCAAATAATGATAATCTAAAATATCCTGTTTACACACGACCATTACATAATGGTTTACAATACAAATATGTTACAACAAAATAAGTTTTTTGAATGCAGTTTTTACACAATATCATACAAGCATGGACTCCAAATCTCGTCCTTATTTAAGTATGCGATAGCGGAAGCTCTTAATAATCACCTGAGAATAAACATGCTTAAAATGTCAACAAAAATGTTGGTGAGTTATAGGTTTAACCTATATATATCAAATCATAATAATAGACCACAAGATTTCATATTTCAATACACATCCCATACATAGAGATAAAAATCTTTCATATGGTGAACACCTGGTAACCGACATTAACAAGATGCATATATAAGAATATCCCCATCATTCCGGGACACCCTTCGGATATGATATAAATTTCAAAGTACTAAATCATCCGGTACTTTGGATGGGGTTTGTTAGGCCCAATAGATCTATCTTTAGGATTCGCGTCAATTAGGGTGTCTGTTCCCTAATTCTTAGATTACCAGACTTAATAAAAAGGGGCATATTCGATTTCGATAATTCAACCATAGAATGTAGTTTCACGTACTTGTGTCTATTTTGTAAATCATTTATAAAACCTGCATGTATTCTCATCCCAAAAATATTAGATTTTAAAAGTGGGACTATAACTCACTTTCACAGATTTTTACTTTGTCGGGAAGTAAGACTTGGCCACTGTTGATTCACGAACCTATAACAATATATACATATATATCAAAGTATGTTCAAAATATATTTACAACACTTTTAATATATTTTGATGTTTTAAGTTTATTAAGTCAGCTGTCCTCGTTAGTAACCTACAACTAGTTGTCCACAGTTAGATGTACAGAAATAAATCGATAAATATTATCTTGAATCAATCCACGACCCAGTGTATATGTATCTCAGTATTGATCACAACTCAAACTATATATATTTTTGGAATCAACCTCAACCCTGTATAGCTAGCTCCAACATTAACATATAGAGTGTCTATGGTTGTTCCGAAATATATATAGCTGTGTCGACATGATAGGTCGAAACATTGTATACGTGTCTATGGTATCTCAAGATTACATAATATACAATACAAGTTGATTAAGTTATGGTTGGAATAGATTTGTTACCAATTTTCACGTAGCTAAAATGAGAAAAATTATCCAATCTTGTTTTACCCATAACTTCTTCATTTTAAATCCGTTTTGAGTGAATCAAATTGCTATGGTTTCATTTTGAACTCTATTTTATGAATCTAAACAGAAAAAGTATAGGTTTATAGTCGGAAAAATAAGTTACAAGTCGTTTTTGTAAAGGTAGTCATTTCAGTCGAAAGAACGACGTCAAGATGACCATTTTAGAAAACATACTTCCACTTTGAGTTTAACCATAATTTTTGAATATAGTTTCATGTTCATAATAAAAATCATTTTCTCAGAATAACAACTTTTAAATCAAAGTTTATCATAGTTTTTAATTAACTAACCCAAAACAGCCCGCGGTGTTACTACGACGGCGTAAATCCGGTTTTACGGTGTTTTTCGTGTTTCCAGGTTTTAAATCATTAAGTTAGCATATCATATAGATATAGAATATGTGTTTAGTTGATTTTAAAAGTCAAGTTAGAAGGATTAACTTTTGTTTGCGAACAAGTTTAGAATTAACTAAACTATGTTCTAGTGATTACAAGTTTAAACCTTCGAATAAGATAGCTTTATATATATGAATCGAATGATGTTATGAACATCATTACTACCTTAAGTTCCTTGGATAAACCTACTGGAAAAGAGAAAAATGGATCTAGCTTTAACGGATCCTTGGATGGCTCGAAGTTCTTGAAGCAGAATCATGACACGAAAATAAGTTCAAGTAAGATCATCACTTGAAATAAGATTGTTATAGTTATAGAAATTAAACCAAAGTTTGAATATGATTATTACCTTATATTAGAATGATAACCTACTGTAAAAAACAAAGAATTCTTGAGGTTGGATGATCACCTTACAAGATTGGAAGTGAGCTAGCAAACTTGAAAGTATTCTTGATTTTATGTAACTAGAACTTGTAGAATATATGAAGAACACTTAGAACTTGAAGATAGAACTTGAGAGAGATCAATTAGATGAAGAAAATTGAAGAATGAAAGTGTTTTTAGGTGTTTTTGGTCGTTGGTGTATGGATTAGATATAAGGGATATGTAATTTTATTTTCATGTAAATAAGTCATGAATGATTACTCATATTTTTGTAATTTTATGAGATATTTCATGCTAGTTGCCAAATGATGGTTCCCACATGTGTTAGGTGACTCACATGGGCTGCTAAGAGCTGATCATTGGAGTGTATATACCAATAGTACATACATCTAAAAGCTGTGTATTGTACAAGTACGAATACGGGTGCATACGAGTAGAATTGTTGATGAAACTGAACGAGGATGTAATTGTAAGCATTTTTGTTAAGTAGAAGTATTTTGATAATTGTATTGAAGTCTTTCAAAAGTGTATAAATACATATTAAAACACTACATGTATATACATTTTAACTGAGTCGTTAAGTCATCGTTAGTCGTTACATGTAAGTGTTGTTTTAAAACCTTTAGGTTAACGATCTTGTTAAATGTTGTTAACCCAATGTTTATAATATCAAATGAGATTTTAAATTATTATATTATCATGATATTATCATGTATGAATATCTCTTAATATGATATATATACATTAAATGTCTTTACAACGATAATCGTTACATATATGTCTCGTTTAAAAATCATTAAGTTAGTAGTCTTGTTTTTACATATGTAGTTCATTGTTAATATACTTAATGATATGTTTACTTATCATAGTATCATGTTAACTATATATATATATATATATATCCATATATATGTCATCATATAGTTTTTACAAGTTTTAACGTTCGTGAATCACCGGTCAACTTGGGTGGTCAATTGTCTATATGAAACATATTTCAATTAATCAAGTCTTAACAAGTTTGATTGCTTAACATGTTGGAAACATTTAATCATGTAAATATCAATCTCAATTAATATATATAAACATGGAAAAGTTCGGGTCACTACAGTACCTACCCGTTAAATAAATTTCGTCCTGAAATTTTAAGCTGTTGAAGGTGTTGACGAATCTTCTGGATATAGATGCGGGTATTTCTTCTTCATCTGATCTTCACGCTCCCAGGTGAACTCGGGTCCTCTACGAGCATTCCATCGAACCTTAACAATTGGTATCTTGTTTTGCTTAAGTCTTTTAACCTCACGATCCATTATTTCGACGGGTTCTTCGATGAATTGGAGTTTTTCGTTGATTTGGATTTCATCTAACGGAATAGTGAGATCTTCTTTAGCAAAACATTTCTTCAAATTCGAGACGTGGAAAGTGTTATGTACAGCCGCGAGTTGTTAAGGTAACTCAAGTCGGTAAGCTACTGGTCCGACACGATCAATAATCTTGAATGGTCCAATATACCTTGGATTTAATTTCCCTCGTTTACCAAATCGAACAACGCCTTTCCAAGGTGCAACATTAAGCATGACCATCTCTCCAATTTCAAATTCTATATCTTTTCTTTTAATGTCAGCGTAGCTCTTTTGTCGACTTTGGGCGGTTTTCAACCGTTGTTGAATTTGGATGATCTTCTCGGTAGTTTCTTGTATAATCTCCGGACCCGTAATCTGTCTATCCCCCACTTCACTCCAACAAATCGGAGACCTGCACCTTCTACCATAAAGTGCTTCAAACGGAGCCATCTCAATGCTTGAATGGTAGCTGTTGTTGTAGGAAAATTCTGCTAACGGTAGATGTCGATCCCAACTGTTTCCGAAATTAATAACACATGCTCGTAGCATGTCTTCAAGCGTTTGTATCGTTCTTTCTCCCTGCCCATCAGTTTGTGGATGATAGGCAGTACTCATGTCTAGACGAGTTCCTAATGCTTGCTTTAATGTCTGCCAGAATCTTGAAATAAATCTGCCATCCCTATCAGAGATAATAGAGATTGGTATTCCATGTCTGGAGACGACTTCCTTCAAATACAGTCATGCTAACTTCTCCATCTTGTCATCTTCTCTTATTGGCAGGAAGTGTGCTGATTTGGTGAGACGGTCAACTATTACCCAAATAGTATCAAAACCACTTGCAGTCCTTGGCAATTTAGTAATGAAATCCATGGTAATGTTTTCCCATTTCCATTCCGGGATTTCGGGTTGTTGAAGTAGACCTGATGGTTTCTGATGCTCAGCTTTGACCTTAGAACACGTCAAACATTCTCCTACATATTTAGCAACATCGGCTTTCTTACCCGGCCACCAAAAATGTTTCTTGAGATCCTTGTACATCTTCCCCATTCCAGGATGTATTGAGTATCTGGTTTTATGAGCTTCTCTAAGTACCATTTCTCTCATATCTCCAAATTTTGGTACCCAAATCCTTTCAGCCCTATACCGGGTTCCGTCTTCCTGAATATTAAGATGCTTCTCTGATCCTTTGGGTATTTCATCCTTTAAATTTCCCTCTTTTAAAACTCCTTGTTGCGCCTCCTTTATTTGAGTAGTAAGGTTATTATGAATCATTATATTCATAGATTTTACTCGAATGGGTTCTCTGTCCTTCCTGCTCAAGGCATCGGCTACCACATTTGCCTTCCCCGGGTGGTAACGAATCTCAAAGTCGTAATCATTCAATAATTCAATCCACCTACGCTGCCTCATATTCAGTTGTTTCTGATTAAATATGTGTTGAAGACTTTTGTGGTCGGTATATATAATACTTTTGACCCCATATAAGTAGTGCCTCCAAGTCTTTAATGCAAAAATAACCGCGCCTAATTCCAAATCATGCGTCGTATAATTTTGTTCGTGAATCTTCAATTGTCTAGACGCATAAGCAATCACCTTCGTTCGTTGCATTAATACACAACCGAGACCTTGCTTTGATGCATCACAAAAAATCACAAAATCAACATTCCCTTCAGGCAATGACAATATAGGTGCCGTAGTTAGCTTTTTCTTCAATAACTGAAACGCTTTCTCTTGTTCATCATTCCATTCAAATTTCTTACCTTTATGAGTTAATGCAGTCAAGGGTTTTGCTATTCTGGAAAAGTCTTGGATGAACCTTCTGTAGTAACCAGCTAGTCCTAATAATTGGCGTATGTGTTTCGGAGTTTTCGGGGTTTCCCACTTTTCAACAGTTTCTATCTTTGCCGGATCTACCTTAATACCTTCTTTGTTCACTATGTGATTGAGGAATTGAACTTCTTCCAACCAAAATGCACACTTTGAAAACTAAGCGTACAATTCTTCCTTCCTCAATACTTCTAACACCTTTCTCAAATGTTCACCGTGTTCTTGGTCATTCTTTGAGTAAATAAGTATGTCATCAATGAAAACAATGACAAACTTGTCAAGGTATGGTCTATACACTCGGTTCATAAGGTCCATGAACACAGTTGGTGCATTAGTTAAACCAAACGGCATGACCATAAACTCGTAATGACCGTAATGTGTTCTGAAAGCAGTCTTTGGAATATCATCTTCTTTCACCCGCATTTGATGATACCCGGAACGTAAGTCAATCTTTAAATAAACAGACGAGCCTTGTAGTTGATCAAATAAGTCGTCGATTCTCGGTAGTGGGTAGCGGTTCTTGATGGTAAGTTTGTTCAACTCTCGGTAGTCGATATACAACCTGAATGTACCATCTTTCTTCTTGACAAACAAAACAGGAGCTCCCCACGGTGATGTGCTTGGTCGAATGAAACCACGCTCTAAAAGTTCTTGTAATTGGCTTTGCAGTTCTTTCATCTCGCTGGGTGCGAGTCTGTAAGGAGCACGAGCTATTGGTGCAGCTCCTGGTACAAGATCTATTTGAAATTCAACGGATCGATGTGGGGGTAATCCCGGTAATTCTTTCGAAAATACATCGGGAAATTCTTTTGCAATGGGAACATCATTGATGCTCTTTTCTTCAGTTTGTACTTTCTCGACGTGTGCTAGAATAGCATAGCAACCTTTTCTTATTAGTTTTTGTGCCTTCAAATTACTAATAAGATGTAGCTTCGTGTTGCCCTTTTCTCCGTACACCATTAAGGGTTTTCCTTTTTCTCGTATAATGCGAATTGCATTTTTGTAACAAACGATCTCTGCTTTCACTTCTTTCAACCAGTCCATATCGATTATCACATCAAAACTCCCTAACTCTACTGGTATCAAATCAATCTTAAATGTTTCGCTAACCAGATTAATTTCTCGATTCCGACATATATTATCTGCTGAAATTAATTTACCATTTGCTAATTCGAGTAAAAATTTACTATCCAAAGGCGTCAATGGACAACTTAATTTAGCACAAAAATCTCTACTCATATAGCTTCTATCCGCACCCGAATCAAATAAAACGTAAGCAGATTTATTGTCAATAAGAAACGTACCCGTAACAAGCTCCGGGTCTTCCTGTGCCTCTGCCGCATTAATATTGAAAACTCTTCTGCGGCCTTGTCCATTCGTGTTCTCCTGGTTCGGGCAATTTCTAATAATGTGGCCCGGTTTTCCATATTTATAACAAACTACATTGGCATAACTTGCTCCGACACTACTTGCTCCGCCATTACTCGTTCCGACACCATTTGTTCCTTTCGTTCTATTAACCCCTGGTCCGTAGACCTCACACTTCACCGCGCTATGACCATTTCTTTTACACTTGTTGCAAAATTTGGTGCAGAACCCCGAGTGATACTTTTCACACCTTTGGCATAGCTGCTTCTGATTGTTGTTGTTGCGGTTATTATTGTTGTTGGGATGATTGTTGTAGTTGCTGTTGTTGTTGTTGTTGTTGTTGTTGTTGTTGGGCTGTTTGTTGTAGTTGCGATTGATGTTGCGATTGTTGGGATAATTGTTGCGATTATTGTTGTAATTGTTGTTGCTGTTGTATTGGTGATTCTTATCACCATTTTCCTCCCACTTTCTTTTGACTTGCTTCACATTGGCCTCTTCAGCAGTCTGTTCTTTAATTCTTTCTTCAATCTGGTTCACTAGTTTGTGAGCCATTCTACATGCCTGTTGTATGGAGGCGGGCTCGTATGAACTTATATCTTCTTGGATTCTTTTCGGTAATCCTTTCACAAACGCGTCGATCTTCTCTTCCTCATCTTCGAATGCTCCCGGACACAATAGGCACAATTCTGTGAATCGTCTTTCGTACATGGTAATATCAAATCCTTGGGTTCGTAACCCTCTAAGTTCTGTCTTGAGCTTATTGACCTCGGTTCTGGGACGGTACTTCTCGTTCATCAAGTGCTTGAATGCTAACCACGGTAGTGCGTACGCATCGTCTTGTCCCACTTGCTCTAGATAGGTATTCCACCATGTTAACGCAGAACCTGTGAAGGTATGCGTAGCGTACTTCACTTTGTCCTCTTCAGTACACTTACTTATGGCAAACACCGATTCGACCTTCTCGGTCCACCGTTTCAATCTGATCGTTCCTTCGGTTCCATCAAATTCCAAAGGTTTGCAGGCAGTGAATTCTTTGTAGGTGCATCCTACACGATTTCCTGTACTGCTAGATCCAAGGTTATTGTTGGTATGTAGCGCAGCCTGTACTGCGGCTATGTTTGAAGCTAGAAAAGTACGGAATTCCTCTTCATTCATATTTACGGTGTGTCGAGTAGTCGGTGCCATTTCCTTCAAAATAGTCAAATGGAACAAGTTAATCATACAGAATATTAAGAGTAGTTAATAGTATTTCGTAGCATAATATGAACTCATTTATAAAAGCTTTTTCTTCATATTAGCGTTTTATAAGTTTAAATTCGGGTAGTACCTACCCGTTAAGTTCATACTTAGTAGCTAATATACAATTCAACTACTACAATTCTATATGAAAAACTGATTATAATAATATTTCGCGTTCAAACTTTTACACAATATTTTACAAACTTACAATACCGCTTATTTTACATATAGCATGAAATATAGCACACAATAAATTTGATACAAGATGGTTGTGAAGATAATTCTAGCTAGTACACAAGTCGTTCAGCAAAGGCAATAAAGACACGTAATTCATACGTCCAGAAACAAGTCATGCATTCTGGTTTTACTAGGATTACTTCCCATCCTTGGTCTTGTGGAACATAACCGTTATGGCTGTTGATAAGACAGCGTGTTGTAACGTCGTCAAAGGGACGAGGGTTACGTAATGTCCAACAGTCCCGCAACAATCTAAAAACCTCATTTCTTACCCCAATTACCGACTCCGTCACTTGTGGGAACGTTTTGTTTAATAGTTGTAGCCCGATGTTCTTGTTCTCACTTTGGTGAGAAGCGAACATTACTAATCCGTAAGCATAACATGCTTCTTTATGTTGCATGTTAGCCGCTTTTTCTAAATCACGAAGTCCAATATTCGAATATATTGAGTCAAAATAATTTCTTAACCCATTGCGTAAAATAGCATTTGGGTTCCCCGCAATATATGCGTCAAAGTAAACACATCGTAACTTATGGATTTCCCAATGTGATATCCCCCATCTTTCGAACGAAAGCCTTTTATAAACCAAGGCATTCTTGGAACGTTCTTTGAATGTCTTACAAACTGATCTTGCCTTAAATAGTTGTGCCGAAGAATTCTGACCGACTTTAGACAAGATTTCATCAATCATGTCTCCGGGTAGGTCTCTTAAAATATTGGGTTGTCTATCCATTTTGTGTTTTTATACTGTAAAATAGACAAGAGTTAGATTCATAAAAAAATACTTATTAATACAAGCAATTTTTACATATATCATAAAGCATAAGCACACTATATTACATATATTACACCACACGAATACAACTATCTTATTCCGACTCGCTTGTTTCTTCTTCTTCTATTTTGGTTCGTTTTGCCAAGTTTCTAGGGATATATGATGTTCCCCTAATACGAGCCGTCGTTTTTCACATTGGTTTAGAAAAACCTGGTGGTTTAGAGGTTCCCGGGTCATTGTTACAACTTAAGGACTTCGGGGGTTGAAGATACATATAAAGTTCATCGGGGTTGGAATTAGATTTCTCTATTTTTATGCCCTTTCCCTTATTATTTTCTTTTGCCTTTTTAAATTCAGTTGGGGTAATTTCTATAACATCATCGGAATTCTCGTCGGAATCCGATTCATCGGAGAATTGGTAATCCTCCCAATATTTTGCTTCCTTGGCGGAAACACCATTGACCATAATTAACCTTGGTCGGTTGGTTGAGGATTTTTTTTACTTAACCGTTTTATTATTTCCCCCACCAGTTCTATTTCTTCATCCGGTTCCGATTCTTCTTCCGGTTCCGACTCTTCTTCCGGTTCCTCTTCGGGAACTTGTGAATCAGTCCACGAATCATTCCAATTTACATTTGACTCTTTATTATTATTAGGTGAGTCAATGGGACTTGTTCTAGAGGTAGACATCTATCACATAATATCAAACGCGTTAAGATATTAATATATCACATAATATTCACATGTTAAAAATATATAGTTTCCAACAAAATTTGTTAAACAATCATTTTTCAAGTAAACACGGTCGAAGTCCAGACTCACTAATGCATCCTAACAAACTCGATAAGACACACTAATGCAAAATTTTGGTTCTCTAAGACCAACGCTCAGATACCAACTGAAATGTCCCGTTCTTATTGATTAAAAACGTTCCATATTAATTGATTTCGTTGCGAGGTTTTGACCTCTATATGAGACGTTTTTCAAAGACTGCATTCATTTTAAAACAAACCATAACCTTTATTTCATCAATAAAGGTTTAAAAAAGCTTTACGTAGATTATCAAATGATGATAATCTAAAATATCCTGTTTACACACGACCATTACATAATGGTTTACAATACAAATATGTTACAACAAAATAAGTTTCTTGAATGCAGTTTTAACACAATATCATACAAGCATGGACTCCAAATCTCGTCCTTATTTAAGTATGCGACAGCGGAAGCTCTTAATAATCACCTGAGAATAAACATGCTTAAAACGTCAACAATAATGTTGGTGAGTTATAGGTTTAACCTATATATATCAAATCATAATAATAGACCACAAGATTTCATATTTCAATACACATCCCATCCATAGATATAAAAATCATTCATATGGTGAACACCTGGTAACCGACATTAACAAGATGCATATATAAGAATATCCCCATCATTCCGGGACACCCTTCGGATATGATATAAATTTCGAAGTACTAAAGCATCTGGTACTTTGGATGGGGTTTATTAGGCCCAATAGATCTATCTTTAGGATTCGCGTCAATTAGGGTGTCTGTTCCCTAATTCTTAGATTACCAGACTTAATAAAAAGGGGCATATTCGATTTCGATAATTCAACCATAGAATGTAGTTTCACGTACTTGTGTATATTTTGTAAATCATTTATAAAACCTGCATGTATTCTCATCCCAAAAATATTAGATTTTAAAAGTGGGACTATAACTCACTTTCACAGATTTTTACTTCGTCGAGAAGTAAGACTTGGCCACTGGTTGATTCACGAACCTATAACAATATATACATATATATCAAAGTATGTTCAAAATATATTTACAACACTTTTAATATATTTTGATGTTTTAAGTTTATTAAGTCAGTTGTCCTCATTAGTAACCTACAACTAGTTGTCCACAGTTAGATGTACAGAAATAAATCGATAAATATTATCTTGAATCAATCCACGACCCAGTGTATACGTATCTCAGTATTGATCACAACTCAAACTATATATATTTTGGAATCAACCGCAACCCTGTATAGCTAACTTCAACATTCACATATAGAGTGTCTATGGTTGTTCCGAAATATATATAGATGTGTCGACATGATAGGTCGAAACATTGTATACATGTCTATGGTATCTCAAGATTACATAATATACAATACAAGTTGATTAAGTTATGGTTGGAATAGATTTGTTACCAATTTTCACGTAGCTAAAATGAGAAAAATTATCCAATCTTGTTTTACCCATAACTTCTTCATTTTAAATCCGTTTTGAGTGAATCAAATTGCTATGGTTTCATATTGAACTCTATTTTATGAATCTAAACAGAAAAAGTATAGGTTTATAGTCGGAAAAATAAGTTACAAGTCATTTTTGTAAAGGTAGTCATTTCAGTCGAAAGAACGACGTCTAGATGACCATTTTAGAAAACATACTTCCACTTTGAGTTTAACCATAATTTTTGGATATAGTTTCATGTTCATAATAAAAATCATTTTCTCAGAATAACAACTTTTAAATCAAAGTTTATCATAGTTTTTAATTAACTAACCCAAAACAGCCCGCGGTGTTACTACGACGGCGTAAATTCGGTTTTACGGTGTTTTTCGTGTTTCTAGGTTTTAAATCATTAAGTTAGCATATCATATAGATATAGAACATGTGTTTAGTTGATTTTAAAAGTCAATTTTGAAGGATTAACTTTTGTTTGCGAACAAGTTTAGAATTAACTAAACTATGTTCTAGTGATTAAAATTTTAAACCTTCGAATAAGATAGCTTTATATATATGAATCGAATGATGTTATGAACATCATTACTACCTTAAGTTCCTTGTATAAACCTACTGGAAAAGAGAAAAATGGATCTAGCTTCAACAGATCCTTGGATGGCTCGAAGTTCTTGAAGCAGAATCATGACACGAAAACAAGTTCAAGTAAGATCATCACTTGAAATAAGATTGTTATAGTTATAGAAATTGAACCAAAGTTTGAATATGATTATTACCTTGTATTAGAATGATAACCTACTGTAAGAAACAAAGAATTCTTTAGGTTGGATGATCACCTTACAAGATTGGAAGTGAGCTAGCAAACTTGAAAGTATTCTTGATTTTATGTAACTAGAACTTGTAGAATATATGAAGAACACTTAGAACTTGAAGATAGAACTTGAGAGAGATCAATTAGATGAAGAAAATTGAAGAATGAAAGTGTTTGTAGGTATTTTTGGTCGTTGGTGTATGGATTAGATATAAAGGATATGTAATTTTGTTTTCATGTAAATAAGTCATGAATGATGACTCATATTTTTGTAATTTTATGAGATATTTCATGCTAGTTGCCAAATGACGGTTCCCACATGTGTTAGGTGACTCACATGGGCTGCTAAGAGCTAATCATTGGAGTGTATATACCAATAGTACATACATCTAAAAGCTGTGTATTGTACGAGTACGAATACGGGTGCATACGAGTAGAATTGTTGATGAAACTGAACGAGGATGTAATTGTAAGCATTTTTGTTAAGTAGAAGTATTTTGATAAGTGTATTGAAGTCTTTCAAAAGTGTATAAATACATATTAAAACACTACATGTATATACATTTTAACTGAGTCGTTAAGTCATCGTTAGTCGTTACATGTAAGTGTTGTTTTGAAACCTTTAGGTTAACGATCTTGTTAAATGTTGTTAACCCAATGTTTATAATATCAAATGAGATTTTAAATTATTATATTATCATGATATTATCATGTATGAATATCTCTTAATATGATATATATATACATTAAATGTCTTTACAACGATAATCGTTACATATATGTCTCATTTAAAAATCATTAAGTTAGTAGTCTTGTTTTTACATATGTAGTTCATTGTTAATATACTTAATGATATGTTTACTTATCATAGTATCATGTTAACTATATATATATATATATATATATATATATATATATATATATATATATATATATATATATATATATATATATATATATATATATATATATATATATATCCATATATATGTCATCATATAGTTTTTACAAGTTTTAACGTTCGTGAATCACCGGTCAACTTGGGTGGTCAATTGTCTATATGAAACATATTTCAATTAATCAAGTCTTAACAAGTTTGATTGCTTAACATGTTGGAAACATTTAATCATGTAAATATCAATCTCAATTAATATATATAAACATGGAAAAGTTCGGGTCACTACAATCATCATCCTTGTGATAAGGTGAGTGGAATAAGTATACATGTACGTATATGATGTGTTTACTTGTAGAAATGGATATGTGTTGTCCAAGTTAGTGATATATGCGTTGTATGCTAACGGTTTTAAGAACGGATATATGTTGTCCAATTTAGTGTTATATGTGTTGTACACTAATGATTTATGAATGGTTATGTGTTGTCCGATTTAGTGTTATATGTGTTGTACACTAACGATTTTACAAACGGATATGTGTTGTCCAAGGGTTAGTGATATATGTGTTGTGCACTAATGGTTGTTATGAACACCAATGGGAAATTAGAGTACCATTCCTTTTACGATTGGTTAGCCATGGTTGTATGAATTGTGCATTAGCATACTTAAATATGAACTATATGCTTTTGTTATTGCTAGCTCAATGTGAATTGCGGTTATTGGTATACGCATAATGTTTTGCATGGTTTTTGAATTGCTAGCTTGTGTACGGTATTGTGTAAGTGTTTTCAAGTAGATATATTATATATGTGTATGTATAATTATTGCATTCACTAAGCATTAGCTTACCCCTCTTGTTGTTTATCTTTTTAGTTGTAGGTGCGGATAAGGGCAAAGGGGTTATCGGGCACTAGGTGGCCTTTGATGATGTTTTGTTGAAGTTTGAAAGTTAGCCTAACGTTTTGGGTAGTTTAGTCCCAAACCATGCTTAAAGGGTCGTTTGGATTATAAACTATCATTGTAGTGGGTCAAACTTGTATTGAACTTAATTAATGGCCTTCATGCCTTTTGTAAACATTTAAATGGTTTAACGTTTAAATGGAACTTGTAGATTGGTTTACATATTTTATTGGCGCGTAAATGTGTAGTATAAAAAAAAAATTATCGTATGGAATACGGGCTGGGTTGTTTCAAGTGGTATCAGAGCATGGTCTAAGGGATTTAAGCGACCTGAGATCGGTGCCTAAACTTAAACTTTATTGTGTATGCGCTTTTATGCGGGACTTGTAGGACTTTGGGTCAAATCGGGAATTGTTAGTACTTTGGTTTATGTGAACTAACCTCGTGCTAATTGAATTGTGTTGTGTTTAGCAATCATCAAGCGAGATGGACGTTGTACTAGCGAGTTAATGCGACGTGTTCGCGTAACAATGATTAGCTACCATTGTTACGGGTGCAAATCGTGTCAAACAAGTAATGTACAACGATTGTTGAGTAAGATGGAGTAGTGTGGGGTATACGTATATGCATACGTGTTATGTCCTTTTGTTCGTTCGTTGTTTAATCTTTTTTGTTTTATAGAATGAAGATGAGAAACGGACACGACACCGAAAATGGGGGTACGAGTGAGGACGTTGAGTTCACGGCCAAAGTTGAGGCCATCTTTAAACGTCAAAAGGCGGAGTTCCTCGAGGATGTTAAGAAAATTTTTCAAGATACGATTGACGAGCAATTAGTCAATGTAGTCAAGGAGCAAGTGAAGGCCGTTCATCAAGAGGATAATGTGGGGAGATGGGACTTCTTTTATAAGAATTTTAAGGATTCTCAACCTCCCACCTTTGAAGGTGAACGAGACCCTCTCAAGAGTGCCCGATGGATCTCCGATATGGAGGGGGCTTTCCGTACTTGTGAATGTCCTCTTGATAAGAAGACAAGGTATGGTTGTAGCATGTTAAGGGGTGACGCTAAGCTATGGTGGGATGCAAAAATCCAAGTTTATGGTGAAGAACAATGCATGGATTTTACTTGGGATGAATTCAAGGTAGAGTTTTTCGATGAGTACCGAACTTCGGCCGATCTAACTAGGCTTAAGGATGAGTTACGTTCCTTGAGGCAAGGGTCGATGGATTTGAACACTCTCAAATCCGTGTTTTTGTCCAAGACCCAATTTTGCCCGGAGTATGTCGGGAACGACAAGATGTTGAAGGAAGATTTTTATAGGATCTTGAATGATAATTATCAAGAGAAAATTAGTGTGAACGCGGTGAAGAGCTTTGATGAATTGTTCAATATGGTGAAGGGTTTTGAAGCGCCTGTGTTGAGAAAGAATAGTTTTACTTTTGGAAAGAGGAAGTTCGAGAATTCGAGTCAATCGAGCTTTTCCAACAAAAGGAACAAGAAGGGCTTCGAAAATGTTAACAGTGTGAAGAAAGGTGGCTCCTGTGGTCATGTACCCACTTGCTATACTTGTGGGCAAAAAGGTCACATCTCTCGTGATTGCCCCAACTCACCTTCCACACCCAAATTTACTTGTTTCAATTGTGGTAAAGAAGGGCACAAGAGGCCCGAGTGTACCGAGTTGCGCAATGATAATGTTAAGCGGTTAGAAAAGGCGGCGGGTACGGCTAGAGGTCTAAATTATTTGATGACCAATGATGAAGCCAAACAATCGAACAAAGTTGTCTCAGGTACTTTCATGGTTAACTCTAATCCGGAAAGGATTCTATTTGATAGTGGTGCAAATTTGTCTTTTGTGTCACCTCGATTTGTACCTAAACTTAATAAGCTATTGGCTAAGTTAAGTCGTCCGGTAGAAGTCGAAATAGCGGACGGCAAGACGGTGCTAGTGATTGACGTATGTAAAAATTGTGATGTTGTGTTTGGTGCCGAAAACTTTAAAATTGATCTCATTCCTATGACTTTGGGCGATTTTGATATCATTGTGGTTATGGATTAGCTTGATCATAATAGAGCCGATATTGCATGTCACGAAAAATTTATTCGTGTAAAGGCCCCAAGTGGGGGAGAGTTAATTATTCACGGCGATAAACAAAGAAGACTTGTGCCGATATGTTCTTTTGCACGGGCACATCGTTTTCTTGTTAGTGGTGGCATGGCTTATCTTGCCCATGTTGTGGATACTCGTGATGAGCCACCACCCATTCGTGAAATTCCGGTGGTTAGTGAATTCGAAGACGTTTTTCCGGACGAGTTACCGGGTGTCCCGGCGGAACGACAAGTAGAATTTTGCATTGAGTTGGTTCCGGGGGCTACCCTCATTGCTAAAACTCCTTATCGTTTAACACCGACGGAAATGCAAGAGTTGTTAAATCAAACCCAAGATTTGCTTGAAAAGGGTTTCATTCGACCGAGCTCCTCGCCATGGGGTGCTCCGGTCTTATTTGTGAAAAAGAAAGATGGAAGTATGCGGATGTGCATCGATTATCAGGAGTTGAACAAAGTGACGATCAAGAATCGCTATCCATTACCTAGGATCGACGATTTGTTTGACCAACTTCAAGGTGCAACGTATTTCTCTAAGATCGACCTACGGTCCGGCTATCACCAAATGCGGGTCCGTGAGGAAGATATTGAGAAAACGGCTTTTCGAACGCGTTATAGGCATTTCGAGTTTGTAGTTATGCCTTTTGGCCTTACAAATGCACCGGCGGCATTCATGGACCTTATGAACCGAGTGTGCCAACCTATGTTGGACAATTCGGTGATTGTGTTCATTGACGACATACTAGTCTACTCGAAAAGTATGAACGAACATGAACGTCATTTGCGTGAAGTATTGAAGACGTTAAGAAAGGAGAAGTTGTATGCCAAGTTCTCCAAATGTGAATTTTGGCTAAGGGAGGTTCAATTCCTTGGCCACATTGTGAACAAGGACGGTATTCAAGTAGATCCGGGGAAGATTGAGATGGTGAAGAGTTGGAGACAACTAACTACGCCTACGGAAGTCCGAAATTTTCTCGGATTGGCCGGTTATTATCGTCAGTTTATCCAAGACTTTTCTAAGATCGCTTCTTTGTTGACGAAATTGACAAGGAAGAACGCGAGGTTTAATTGGGAGAACGAGCAAGAAATTGCTTTTCAATTGTTAAAAGAGAAGTTGTGTCAAGCTCCGGTGTTAGTTTTGCCGGAAGGGGTGGAAGATATGACGGTTTATTGTGATGCGTCGTTAAATGGGCTCGGGTGTGTTCTAATGCAAAGAGGTAAAGTCATTGCTTACACCTCTCGACAATTAAAGGAACACGAAACGAGATATCTGACTCATGATCTTGAATTGGCGGAGGTGGTTCATGCGTTGAAAATTTGGCACCACTACTTGTATGGTGTCAAGTGTACGATTTATTCGGACCATAAGAGTTTGAAACATCTCTTTACTAAACGAGATTTGAATTATCGTCAACGTAGGTGGATGGATGTGGTAAAGGATTATGATTGTGAGATACTTTACCATCCGGGAAAGGCGAACGTGGTCGCGGATGCGTTGAGTCGAAAGAGTCAACATCCGGCGATACGAGTAGGATCGTTACGCATGATTATTACTAACGATTTCCTTGTAAAGCTTGGTGAGATTCAAATAGAAGCGTATGTTCACAACAAGCATGAAGAGCGGATTGTGGGGCAGACGGAGTTCATTACTATGGGCTCGCGTGGTTTGTTGTTGTTTCAAGGAAGAGTGTGGGTACCTAATATGGGTGGTAATTGACAAGTGCTACTTGATGAAGCACATAAGTCAAGGTACTCCATTCATCCGGGTGCAACAAAGATGTACTATGATTTGAAGAAAGATTATTGGTGGCCCGGTATGAAGCGTGATGTGGTTAAGTATGTTGAACAATGCATCACGTGTTTGCAAGTTAAAGCCGAACACCAAAAGCCGTATGGTAAGTTACAACCCTTGGAAGTCCCGAAATGGAAATGGGAGCACATTACCATAGACTTCATTACTACGTTACCGAAGACGGCGAGAACCCAATGTGATACGATTTGGGTGATAGTTGATCGATTGACGAAAAGTGCTTTGTTTCTTCCCATTCGGGAAACGATATCATCAGAGACTTTATCCAAGTTGTTTATCAAGGAGGTGATATCGAGACATGGGGTTCCTATATCTATTGTTTCGGATCGAGATACTCGTTTTACGTCCCAGTTTTGGAACAAGTTTCATGAAGATATGGGTACTCAATTGAAAATGAGCACGGCGTATCATCCTCAAACGGACGGTCAAACCGAACGTACGAATCAAACTTTGGAAGATATGTTACGAGCGTGCATTATTGATTTCGGTGGTAGTTGGGATGAGCATTTGCCTTTGGTGGAATTCTCGTACAATAATAGTTATCATA
Organism: Rutidosis leptorrhynchoides; assembly: GCF_046630445.1. Classification (NCBI taxonomy): domain Eukaryota; kingdom Viridiplantae; phylum Streptophyta; class Magnoliopsida; order Asterales; family Asteraceae; genus Rutidosis; species Rutidosis leptorrhynchoides. Next base: position 181,096,076 of record NC_092338.1, on the reverse strand, counting down.
CTAGTATCGGGATGCCGCCATATGAGATGCTTTATGGGCGTAGGTGTCGAACCCCAATTTGTTAGGGTGAAGTGGGACAAAAGGAAATCGGGAGTTTCGATTTGGTCTTGGAGATGAATAGTAAGATTGAAATGATTCGGGCTCGACTTAAAGCGGCACAAGATAGAAAAAAGTCTTATGCCGATAAAGGTAGGAGAACGATTGAGTTTCAAGAAGGTGACATGGTGATGCTTAAGGTTTCTCCATGGAAGGGTGTTATTCGGTTTTGAAAGCGAGGAAAGTTAGCTCCTCGGTTTATTGGTCCTTTTAAGGTTTCGGCACGTGTTGGTGAGGTTGCTTATCGGCTAGAGTTACCCGAAGAACTTGCGGGAATCCATGACACGTTTCATGTTTCCCATCTTCGTAAGTGTCTTGCGGATGACTCGACTTGGGTGCCTTTAGATGAAATTACGTTGAATAACAAGCTAGAGTATGCGGAAGAACCGGTTGCAATCCTTGATGAGAGGGTTAAGATGTTGCGGAACAAGGAAGTTAGAACTTTCAAGGTGCAATGGCGACATCGAAAGGGTTCCGATTTTACATGGGAATCCGAAGAGTTTGTTTTGGTTTATCTCCCGGCTTGTCATGCGGCTTGGATCGCGAAGACGCGCTCCGATTTAAGTGGGGGAGAGTTGTAACATCCCGTTTTTCCCGTACGTATCGAAAGGTACATACTTGATTATATGTACGTTTATAACTCGCTAGCTTATGTGTAAATGTATGAATATACGTATAGATATATATAAACGTATACATGATAATGTGTGCATATGCAAGTCTATACGTGGGTTTAGTTAGCGTTAAGTCTTGTGAGACTATTGTTGAAGGCTAGGTGAAAATAGGAAGCGGGTTTGGAATGTACAAATTAAATTAAGTCGAAACTTGTTTATGATGGTCGAAATGTTCAGATGCAGCCTTATGCCGCGCCGCGACAAATGGGTCCGCGCCGCGGCATTGCAAGCATTTCCAGATCAGAAGTTGAGTTAAGAAGGGTCAATTTTCATGTTGAATGTCGCGCCGTGACAAATAGGCCGCGGCGCGGCAGTCCTGCTGGACAGAATCCGGTTTTAGCTCAAATTAAATTACCTTAAGGGGCAAAATGGTAAATTCACATGTGGATCTGATGGGAGCATTAAATCTCATCCACTAGTTCATTTAATTCATTTTTCTTTTATCTTTTCTTTCATTTTCTCTCCCAAAAACTCAACACCCATTTAGATTAAAAGTGAGTTTTGAGAGGGAAGGATTGAGGGTTGATCTTTAGGGCGAGAATTAAAGTTGTTCTCCTTGTCTCTAGCTACCCGTTGATAGTCTCGGGAAGTTCTAACTCTATGTTTTAAGTTTTAATTGGTTAATGGCTAGGGTTTTGGTTACTAGAGACTTGTACGACCCATTTGAGGGTAAAATGGGTGAATTTGGGTTATGTTGTTGTAATGAAACCCTAATGGCCACAAACTAGGGTTTTGGTCTTATGATTTGAGGTTGTAATTGTCAAATAGTATTGCTAGTCACTAATACACTTTTGGATTTATGGAAGAAGTGTTAATGGGTAAGTTTGACTTGATTGAGAGGCTAAGTAATATAAAATGGGTCAAAATGTACTAGTTGACCTAGTTTGGGTGAAATGGGTATGAATTACCCTAAGTTCGTGTTAATTGAAGTTAGTGAAACAACCCAACCCGTACTCCGTACGCTATAAAAAAATTTTTTTTTTTATAATATACACATTTATGCGCCAATTAAATATGTAGACCAACTCACAAGTTTCATTAAACCGTACAACCATTACCAATATTTACAAAAGGCACAATGGCCGTTAATTACGTTAATACAAGTTTGACCGAATACAATGGTATTTTATTAACCAAACGACCCGACGAGCATGGTTTGGGACTAAACTACCCAAAAGGTGGCCAACTTCCAAAAGCTCCTACAAGCACATCATCAAGGGCATCTAGTGCCCGACAATCCCCTTCCCTTTATCCTCACCTGCAACTAAAAGATAAACAACGAGAGGGGTAAGCTAACGCTTAGTGAATGCAATAATTATACATGATCATATATAACCTACTTACTTGCATACACTTACACAATACCTCATACGAGCTAGCAATTCAACAAACATGCAATCCATCATGCATAACTACTATCCACGTTCCACATTACGCTAGCAACAATAATAGCATATAGTTCACAATATAATATGCTAAGTACAATTCACACAACCATGGTTAACCAAGTATACAAGAGAACGGTACATGTAAGTCCGTTGGAGTTCATAACATCCACTAGTGTTACTTATACACCGCGTAATCACTAGTCCCCCGGGTGATGTCTTAAACACCGCGACTAACTCACCCTTACAACAATGTGGCGTCTTAAACACCGCGACGAATCCACACTTCATTCAATACAATGAGTGGTGTCTTGAACACCGCGACACTTCCACTCTCACGACATTGTGGTGTCTTAAACACCGCGACAATCCCACAAGTCAATTACACAAGGAGTAGTGTCTTAAGCACCGCGACAATACTACTCGTTACCTAGAATGTGGTGTCTTGAACACCGCGACACTTCCACATTCATACCACACAAATAAATACATTATATACGTTCACGCATAATTATTCCACTCACCTTGACGCAAGGATGATGAATAATCGCTTCCAAACTTCAAAGCCAAGTACCTAATACATTAAGTACCAATTCAATACATAAACTAGTGGAATTAACCACATTACATTTACTTGGGCATTTAATGACTCAATTTCGCATTAAATGACCCAACCACACCACAACCGCCCTCTTAATGGCCAAGACTCGACTTTAATTACCAACATTAGTGCATTAAAGTCTACTAGCCTCAATTGACATGAAACAACCCAACCCGTATTAAAACCGGCCCATAAATTTTTTTTCCTTTTAATACGCGTTAAATAATACTTTAGGTCCCATTACACATATTCCAAAACGTATTTGTTATCAAGGTAAGTTCATCGAACTTAAAACATACATTAATGATTTAAACTCCTTAATACAATGGTTCATTAATTAAATCGTAAACCGGTTATAATCATTATGACCCGACTAGTTACGTTTACACCAAACCGAGCATGGTGATTTGGGACTACGCTACCCAAATCCTAATCGAGTCCAAAAGCAAGATCTTCTAAAGCAACCTAGCCGAGATCTCTAATCCCCAAGCTTACCCGAGCCGCCAAGCATGCGAACCTATAAAAATATCAACAATGAGAGGGTAAGCTAACGCTTAGTGAGTGAGAATATACTACATACATATATATATGCATAAAATGGACACGCCACAAATATCAAATACCGCATATCGGAGCATCCAAGCATAAAGGCAAGCTAGTCTAAGCATACCGTAAGATCACTAAGCAATGAGCTTAAGATACATCAACAAAATATAAGTTCGCCAACAACGATGTGAACAATGCCAATAAGCTACACCCGGAGGGTTAGCTACAACACGACAATACAATATTATATGTATACAATATACATATGTATATATATATATATATATATATATATATATATATATATATATATATATATATATCTCGAATAACATAATTTGCTTACGCTTACAACACAATAACCATGGTTAACCAATCGTACAAGGGATGGTACTCGAATTTCCCACTGGTGTTCATAATATCCATTAGTGTACTTAGCACCTCGTATCACTAACCCCCGGGTGGCATCTTAACACCTCGATACTTCACCCTCGGGTGGCGTCTTAACACCTCGACACTTCACCCTTTAACATGGAGTGGCGTCTTAACACCTCGACACTTCACTCCTAGGTGGCATCTTAACACCTCGATGCTTCACCTCGAGTGGCATCTTAACACCTCGATGCTTCACTCGTCACGTGAAACGTGGTGTCTTAACACCTCGACACTTCACATCTCACGCTACCACAAATAAATATATTATATACCTACGCATATAATTATTCCACTCACAAAATTAACCCTTCGCCATTGGGGTTATATAATCCACATCACACGCCCATGTGATAACGTACACCCAAAGTGTGCACCTCGTCAAAGGTAGTCAACCAAAATGCACAACCGTGCCAATTGGACCTATACACAAGTCCAACAATTCCACCTATATGAGAAGTGAGCTCTATAACCGAGAACCCCTTCACCCGACCCGCACCCATCCTACACATACATATGCATATAGGATATTAACACTCACATTGTCGCCTTGATGAATGCTTCCAAGTAATCCGCGACTCGTCAATGGAAAGTACCTATTCCATTATCACAAATACAACAATACACAATTAGAGTTGACTTACAAACCAACCCAATTCGACACTTAGTGCCATTTTGACCCAAATGCACTTCCAAGCACAAAACGCGCCCAAACTAACCAATAATCACTAACACTAGTGACAATGGCCCTAATAAACCAAATGAACCCAATCTTAAGTGTTAAACACTTATCAATCTCAAAATTTACCCATAAACCCTAATTTTGACCCATAAGGTCAAAATCTCACCATTTACAAGTCTTGACACCAAAACACATTTAACTCGGGTTTATACTTCAACTTAATCCATTTTAAGTTTATAAACCTTATTAAATCAACAATCAGGTCAAAATCATCATCAAACCTAGAGCCAAAATTAGTCAACCAAAAGAACCCTAATTTCATCCAACACCTCAATAATCACTAAATACTAGTGATTTCACCCAATTGCAAGTCTCACAAGCATGAACTTGCACACCAAACCCAAAACCCGACATTAACAACAATAAACCCGAATATTGGCGTTAATCTCCAATTAACAACTAAATGGGTTCTATCTATGAATCATACAATCAAAAGCCCCAAAATTGAATGAAGAACACAAAAACGAATTTCGGAGTTAGAGCTTACCACTAGTATCACCGTGTAGCTAAGAACGAGGAGAACAAACTTGTCAACTACGCCAAAGATCAAAACCCGCTTCTTCCTTTCCAAAATCCCACTTGAATCACTTGGGGTATTTGAGTTTCTTGGGAGAAAATGAAAGAAAAAGGAAAAGAAAAATAAGAAATGAAATGAATGGATGAGGTTAGATCCTCAAATCTGGCTCAAACGCGAAAAGACCAAATTGCCCTTGAACTTCATTTAAATTTACAAGAATCTGGTGCCAGTTCGCACCATTTGCCGCGCCGCGGCCTAATTCGCCGCGCCGCGACGATTGCCTCGAACTGGTGACTTTGTTAACAAGCTTTCTGATCTGAATTTATTCGAAACGCCGCGCCGCGGCTCCCTTTGTCGCGCCGTGACACCCAACGTGGCCTGACACATTTTCTCGCATACAAGATTTTAACACCCAAACATGTATCGAACCCTTCATACGCCTGTCGTACATACACAATACACCTATAAATCATGTACGGGGAAAAACGGGGTGTTACAACTCTCCCCCACTTAGACTCGATCACGTCCTCGTGATCCTCGTCACTTAACCAAACGGACCACACTTCACGGTCCTCAAACATAAGTCCAAACCGACTTTCCTAAGCAATTCTTCCCACCGAATTGCCTTTAACAACTAAATCGTCACCCGCTATTTATCAAATCCAAAATCCGAGCACTAAAACCATGCTCATTCCCTGACATCGGAAAAACTCAATCAATCTCGTACAAAGATATCAATCCCTTAGCGTACCCTTACCGAGTACAATGCTAAAAGCAACCAAGTCTCAACCTAAGGTCAACAACCTGAAACGATGAAGACCGAACCAAACGAATCCTTATGGATAACACTTACCACTTAACATCCCTTGTAGTGCGCAATACGACCAATACGCAACTACCGCACCATCATAAACAAACGGCTAGAACCGATAGCGCCCAAAACGACTATGGCAACGCTAATCCAAAGGTGAACAAGATCGACTATCATCACACCCGTAACAACATGTGAGCGAAACACGGCTATCGCATCACTAATCATACAACATGGTCCTCACGACCCCACCATCGGTGTATAAACAACCGATAGTTCCCACAACATGGTCCTTACGACCCCACCATCGGTGTATAAAACAACCGACAGATCACACAACACGAAGGCTGGCCGAAAACACACGCGCCTTAGTGAATCCGAACTACACGCGATTCACTACCATGATGAAGTCAGCGAACCCGAAGATCATGCTTCACCAATCAATAATCCCATGAGGAAGTCAGCGGACCCCGAAGGTCATGCTTCACCAATCTCAACACCGGATGAAGTCAGCGGACTCCGAAAGTCATGCTTCACCGATATAACACCTCGCTCATGATGAAGTCAGCGGACCCCGAAGGTCATGCTCCACCAATCGCATACTCCCATAATGAAGTCAGCGGACCCTAAAGGTCATGCTTCATCAATCACCAATACCATGATGAAGTCAGCGGACCCGAAAGTCATGCTTCATCAATCAACGCCCTTTTGGCCTCGAACGACGAGTAGCGTAACATCGCGCTCTGCTACGCCATAGTGAATCCTAACGGATACCACTAACCATTCACACACACGAGAAAGAACCACCTATATCAAACATAGGCACAAAACAGTTATTCTCTAGAAGAGAATCCGACACACACCTCCCTTAACCGAAGGATTTCACCTTGCTCGCCAAACACGTCCATTATCTCTCAATCGAGATTTACCACATTATCACCTCGGTGATAATTCAAATCCAAACCATAAGTACAATTTATCCGAAATTGTAATCTACCACAAATCGACCAAAATCAGGTCTCGACAACATTTTCCGGATCTACCAAAAGCATCATCCGAAATCTCACACTAAAACTTCCTCGTGCGGGAGTGTAACTCCCCCACTTGGAATTACGTCCCATATCCACAACTCGTACAACCGTACAATGCTACCTAAGGTAGACTTTACAACGATTGGGCTCACACGACCCGTCACCATATCTTGCTCCAGCCTTGAGCACACAAAGGATTTCAATCAATCCTTAAACACCTCGAGCAAAAAGTGTACCACGATTACACAAACCATACCTTCGCAATCATCCAATTGCTTTAGTTTGTCAAATTCCACCTAGTCACTCATGTACCTAAGGATTTCACTTCGGTACCCTAAGTACAATGTAACCGCAACATAATCGGAGTCGAACACCACGCTAGTAGGTATAAAAGAGGCACCTAATGTCGCGTCATAATGACTCCATTACCAACATACATCGAGATTGAAAACACTCGATCTCAAGGGTTTCAGCCCACCCGTCGAACCTCACGGTTCATCGACCTCAACACAAAAGCGAACACGCGCTTAACAACCGAACACCAACCCATTTCCATGGCTTGGTAGAAACATTTTACAAATATCAAGGAATGCTTGGTTACACCAAGTCTTACGCCCTTCGCCCGTCAATCAAAACGTCGTCATAGGGTACTTCCATTAGGAACGTCACCCATATCAATAACATGCACAACACAATGCATTTAATAAACTCAACTTCAAACGGCACTTAATAAATAATCAAAAGGCATATTTATTAAAACGAAACATACCCTAACGTCTCCTTGCCACACCCGTCCCCACTAACTTGGGACATTCCGACTTACGATGTCCTTCTTCTTGGCAATTGAAGCACACCATGCCATCACCCTTTGGTACCGAACATTCCCAAGACTTGTGACCCCTCACGCCACAATTGTAACACCTAGACGCACTAGAATCCGTTATACTCGTCCGCGTACCACCCGTGCTCACACTCGGACCCTTAGTCCTCTTACTAGGAGCACCATACGAAACAACCCTTCTCTCACTTGAAGGTTCACCAATCTTTGATCGCGTATACGACTCGAAAACTCTAGCCACGGTGAATAATTCTGCAAACGATTTCGCGTAACCCCGGCTAATCTTATTCTTCAAGTCATCATTCAAGGTTCGATAGAAATCTTGCATCAACAAATTATCATTCCCCAAATACTCCGGGCAAAAATGAGCCTTCGCCATAAAGGTCGTCTTGAGAGTATTCAAATCCATAGAACCCTGTTGCAAATTTCGCAACTCATTACGCATTTCCGATAAATCGGCTGAAGTTCGGAATTCCTCAAAGAATTCCTTCTTAAACCCGTCCTACGATAACGCCATAAACGGTTCACCACCGATAAGATCAATCTTACCATCCAACCAATCCTTTGCCCTATCCCGCAACAAACTAGTAGCGAGTCTTGTCCTCTTCTCAGGAGGGCATTCAATAGTACGAAAACACCCTTCGACATCCGAGATCCAAGTTGTGCTTACCAAAGGATCCGGTTTTCCATCGTACATCGGGGGTTTAGTCCTCATGAAGCCCTTAAGACAACGCTCCATTTCACTACTACCCCGAAATTCGGAATACCTCCTATCCATTCTTTCATCCAACGCACTCATTTGCTCCGCAACAGCGGCCGCAACTCTAGTATTAAACTCTTCGTCATTCGTCTCGATCTCGTTTCGCGTCGCCATTCTAAAGAATGCAAAATGATTAGTCCACGAACGTATAACACCATACGCACAACACCGCCCCATCTTGCTCAACACCCGTCGTACATCACTTGTTTGACACGATTTGCACCCGTAATAAGGTTTGCAAGTCCTTATTACGCACACACGCCGTATCGACTCGTTAGTACAACGACCGCTTCGCTCGATGATATAAACCAACACAACGCAAATTCTACGCGATATAAGCACCCGCAAGAATTATTATCACAACACAATAATATATTAACAATATCCGCATTACTAATATAAACGTTAGTCCACCTACAAACAAGGCACTAACTATAACCTATTCCGACCCGTACTCCTACAAGTCCCGCAACAAATTAAGCACACACAAAAGTCTAAGTCTAGGCACCTATCTCAAGTCACCTAAATCCCTTAGACCATGCTCTGATACCACTTGAAACAACCCAACCCGTATTAAAACCGGCCCATAAAATTTTTTCCTTTTAATACGCGTTAAATAATACTTTAGGTCCCATTACACATATTCCAAAACGTATTTGTTATCAAGGTAAGTTCATTGAACTTAAAACATACATTAATGATTTAAACTCCTTAATACAATGGTTCATTAATTAAATCGTAAACCGGTTATAATCATTATGACCCGACTAGTTACGTTTACACCAAACCGAGCATGGTGATTTGGGACTACGCTACCCAAATCCTAATCGAGTCCAAAAGCAAGATCTTCTAAAGCAACCTAGCCGAGATCTCTAATCCCCAAGCTTACCCGAGCCGCCAAGCATGCGAACCTATAAAAATATCAACAACGAGAGGGTAAGCTAACGCTTAGTGAGTGAGAATATACTACATACATATATATGCATAAAATGGACACGCCACAAATATCAAATACCACATATCGGAGCATCCAAGCATAAAGGCAAGCTAGTCTAAGCATACCGTAAGATCACTAAGCAATGAGCTTAAGATACATCAACAAAATATAAGTTCGCCAACAACGATGTGAACAATGCCAATAAGCTACACCCGGAGGGTTAGCTACAACACGAAAATACAACATTATATGTATACAATATACATATGTATATATATATATATATATATATATATATATATCTCGAATAACATAATTTGCTTACGCTTACAACACAATAACCATGGTTAACCAATCGTACAAGGGATGGTACTCGAATTTCCCATTGGTGTTCATAACATCCATTAGTGTACTTAGCACCTCGTATCACTAACCCCCGGGTGGCATCTTAACACCTCGATACTTCACCCTCGGGTGGCGTCTTAACACCTCGACACTTCACCCTTTAACATGGAGTGGCGTCTTAACACCTCGACACTTCACTCCTAGGTGGCATCTTAACACCTCGATGCTTCACCTCGAGTGGCATCTTAACACCTCGATGCTTCACTCGTCACGTGAAACGTGGTGTCTTAACACCTCGACACTTCACATCTCACGCTACCACAAATAAATATATTATATACCTACGCATATAATTATTCCACTCACAAAATTAACCCTTCGCCATTGGGGTTATATAATCCACATCACACGCCCATGTGATAACGTACACCCAAAGTGTGCACCTCGTCAAAGGTAGTCAACCAAAACGCACAACCGTGCCAATTGGACCTATACACAAGTCCAACAATTCCACCTATATAAGAAGTGAGCTCTATAACCGAGAACCCCTTCACCCGACCCGCACCCATCCTACACATACATATGCATATAGGATATTAACACTCACATTGTCGCCTTGATGAATGCTTCTAAGTAATCCGCGACTCGTCAATGGAAAGTACCTATTCCATTATCACAAATACAACAATACACAATTAGAGTTGACTTACAAACCAACCCAATTCGACACTTAGTGCCATTTTGACCCAAATGCACTTCCAAGCACAAAACGCGCCCAAACTAACCAATAATCACTAACACTAGTGACAATGGCCCTAATAAACCAAATGAACCCAATCTTAAGTGTTAAACACTTATCAATCTCAAAATTTACCCATAAACCCTAATTTTGACCCATAAGGTCAAAATCTCACCATTTACAAGTCTTGACACCAAAACACATTTAACTCGGGTTTATACTTCAACTTAATCCATTTTAAGTTTATAAACCTTATTAAATCAACAATCAGGTCAAAATCATCATCAAACCTAGAGCCAAAATTAGTCAACCAAAAGAACCCTAATTTCATCCAACACCTCAATAATCACTAAATACTAGTGATTTCACCCAATTGCAAGTCTCACAAGCATGAACTTGCACACCAAACCCAAAACCCGACATTAACAACAATAAACCCGAATATTGGCGTTAATCTCCAATTAACAACTAAATGGGTTCTATCTATGAATCATACAATCAAAAGCCCCAAAATTGAATGAAGAACACAAAAACGAATTTCGGAGTTAGAGCTTACCACTAGTATCACCGTGTAGCTAAGAACGAGGAGAACAAACTTGTCAACTACGCCAAAGATCAAAACCCGCTTCTTCCTTTCCAAAATCCCACTTGAATCACTTGGGGTATTTGAGTTTCTTGGGAGAAAATGAAAGAAAAAGGAAAAGAAAAATAAGAAATGAAATGAATGGATGAGGTTAAATCCTCAAATCTGGCTCAAACGCGAAAAGACCAAATTTCCCGTGAACTTCATTTAAATTTACAAGAATCTGGTGCCAGTTCGCACCATTTGCCGCGCCGCGGCCTAATTCGTCGCGCCGCGACGATTGCCTCGAACTGGTGACTTTGTTAACAAGCTTTCTGATCTGAATTTATTCGAAACGCCGTGCCGCGGCTCCCTTTGTCGCGCCGCGACACCCAACGTGGCCTGACACATTTTCTCGCATACAAGATTTTAACACCCAAACATGTATCGAACCCTTCATACGCCTGTCGTACATACACAATACACCTATAAATCATGTACGGGGAAAAACGGGGTGTTACATGACATCCACCTAGGGTAATTTACACCCATTTTACCCAAACTAGGTCAACTAGTACATTCTTGACCCAAATGACATCTCTTTCAATTCTAACAAGTGTTTAATGCTTACAATACCATTAACACTTTCAACTCACAATTACAAGACCAAAACCCTAGATTATGGCCATTAGGGTTTCATTACAACAACCTAACCCAAATTCACCCATTTTACTCCCAAATGGGTCATACAAGCTTCTATTAACCAAAACCCTAGCCATAATCAATTAAAACTCGAAACTTAGAGTTAGAACTTACCGAGACTATCACCACGTAGCTAGAGTCACAAGGAACAACTTTAATACTTGCTCCAAAGATCAACCCTAAATCCTTCCTCTCTCAATCTCACTTTGAATCCAAATGGGTGTTAGAGTTTTGGGAGAGAAATTGAAAGAAAATGAAAAAGGAAAATGAAATAAATGAACTAGTGGACCAGATTTAGTGCACCCATCTGATCTATACGTCTATTTACCATTTTGCCCCTCAAAATCTCTTAATTTAACCTAAAACCGGAACCTGGCCAGCAGGCCTGCCGCGGCGCGGCACTAAACATCGCGGCGCGACGAAACACATGAAAAACAGCACCCTTTAATCCAAGTTCTGAACAAATCTTTGCTTGATGTGTCGCGTAGCGGAGCCCTGTATCGCGGCGCGACAATTGCCTGGAACTGGTGCCCTCGACTAGCTAATCAATTTTCCAAGGTTTCCATAACTAATAACCCAAACGCTCACTTTAATACACATACTAACCCCAACCTTGAGTCTCACACGACTCAATGCCATCGTGACACGTAGGTAAACACGTTCGCGCATGCATTCAACATTTATAATATACACATTCTCAAGTAACTAACATGTTAGCTAACTTAGCCACATAACGAGCAAGTTATAGACGTATAATCGATTAGGTGCGTACCTTTAAGCGTGTACGGAAAAGCGGGGTGTTACAACTCTCCCCCACTTAGATCGAAGCGCGTCTTCGCGATCCAAGCCGCATGACAAGCCGGAAGATAAGCCAAAACAAACTCTTCGGATTCCCATGTAAACTCGGAACCCTTTCGATGTCGCCATTGCACTTTGAAGGTTCTAACTTCCTTGTTCCGCAACATCTTAACCTTTTCATCAAGGATTGCAACCGGTTCTTCCGCATACTCTAACTTGTTATTCAAAGTAATCTCATCCAATGGCACCCAAGTCGAGTCATCCACAAGACACTTGCGAAGATGGGAAACATGGAACGTATTATGAATTCCCGCAAGTTCTTCGGGTAACTCTAATCGATAAGCAACCTCACCAACACGTGCCAATACCTTGAAAGGACCAATAAACCGAGGAGCTAACTTTCCTCGCTTCCTAAACCGAATCACACCCTTCCATGGAGAAACCTTAAGCATCACCAAATCACCTTCTTGAAACTCAATCGTTCTTCTACCTTTATCGGCATAAGACTTTTGTCTATCTTGCGCCGCTTTAAGTCGAGCCCGAATCATTTCAATTTTACTATTCGTCTCCAAAACCAAATCGGAACTTCCGATTTCTCGTTGACCCACTTCTCCCCAACAAATGGGAGTTCGACATCTACGCCCATAGAGCATCTCGTATGGTGGCATCCCAATACTAGCGTGGTAACTATTATTGTATGAGAATTCCACCAAGGGTAAGTGCTCGTCCCAACTTCCACCAAAATCAATAATACACGCCCTCAACATATCCTCTAGCGTTTGGTTAGTACGCTTGGTTTGACCGTCCGTTTGAGGATGATACGCCGTGCTCATTTTTAATTGAGTACCCATATCTTCATGAAACTTGTTCCAAAACCGAGATGTAAAGCGAGTATCTCGATCCGAAACAATAGATACCGGAACCCCATGTCTTGATATCACCTCCTTTATAAACAACTTAGCTAAAGTCTCCGATGATACCGTTTCCCGAATGGGAAGAAACAAGGCACTCTTCGTCAATCTATCAACAATCACCCAAATCGTATCGTATTGGGTTCACGCCGTCTTCGGTAACTTGGTAATAAAGTCCATGGTAATGTGCTCCCATTTCCATTTCGGGACTTCCAATGGTTGTAACTTACCGTAAGGCTTTTGGTGTTCGGCTTTGACTTGCAAGCACGTGACGCATTGTTCAACATACTTAACCACATCACGTTTCATGCCGGGCCACCAATAATCTTTCTTCAAATCATAGTACATTTTCGTTGCACCCGGATGAATGGAATACTTGGACTTATGTGCTTCATCAAGTAGCATTCACCGGTAATCCCCCATCTTAGGTACCCATACCCTTCCTTGAAAGGACAACAAGCCACGCGAGCCCATTGTAATGAACTCCGATTGTCCAACGATTCGTTCCGTGTGCTTATTGTGAACATAAGCCTCTATTTGATCTTCACCCATCTTTTCAATAAAGTCATTAGTGATAATCAAACGTAACGATCCCACCTTTATCACTGGATGTGTACTCTTTCGACTCAAGGCGTCCGCAACAACGTTCGCCTTACCCGGATGATAAAGTATCACGCAATCATAATCTTTCACTACATCCATCCACCTACGTTGACGATAATTCAAATCTCGTTGAGTAAAGAGATGTTTCAAATTCTTGTGATCCGAATATATCGTACACTTGACACCATACAAGTAATGGCGCCAAATTTTCAACGCATGCACAACCGCCGCCATCTCTAAATCATGAGTCGGGTACCTCGTCTCGTGTTCTTTTAATTGTCGAGAGGCATAAGCGATGACTTTACCTCTTTGCATCAGAACACACTCGAGTCCATTCAACGAAGCATCACAATAAACCACCATGTCTTCAATCCCTTGCGGTAACACCAACACCGGAGCTTGACATAACTTCTCTTTCAACAATTGAAAGGCGACTTCTTGTTCATTTTCCCAATTAAATTTAACATTCTTCCTCGTCAACTTCGTCAAAGGAGAAGCAATCTTAGAAAAGTCTTGAATAAACCGACGATAATAACCGGCCAATCCGAGAAAACTTCGGATTTCCGTAGGCGTAGTCGGTCGACTCCAACTTTTCACCGTTTCGATCTTCCCCGGGTCTACCATAATACCTTCTTGATTCACAATATGACCAAGGAATTGAACTTCCCTTAGCCAAAATTCACATTTGGAGAACTTAGCATACAATTTCTCCCTTCGCAACGTCTTCAACACTTCACGTAAATGGTGTTCATGTTCCTTCATACTCTTGGAATAAACGAGTATGTCATCAATGAACACGATTACCGACTTGTCCAACATAGGTTGGCACACTCGGTTCATTAAATCCATGAATGCCGCCGGTGCATTCGTGAGACCAAAAGACATAACCACAAACTCATAATGCCCGTAACGCGTCCGAAAGGCCGTTTTCTCGATGTCTTCCTCACGGACCCGCACTTGATGATAGCCGGACCGTAAATCGATCTTAGAAAAATACGTAGCACCTTGGAGTTGATCAAATAAATCGTCGATCCGAGGTAATGGATAACGATTCTTGATCGTCACTTTATTCAACTCCCTATAGTCGATGCACATTCGCATGCTTCCATCTTTCTTTTTCACAAACAAAACCGGAGCACCCCACGGCGAGGAGCTCGGTCGAATGAAACCCTTCTCAAGCAACTCTTGGGTTTGATTAAGCAATTCTTGCATCTCCGTCGGCGCTAAATGATAAGGGGTTTTAGCAATGGGAGTAGCTCCCGGAACCAACTCGATGCGAAATTCGACTTGTCTTTCCTCCGGAACACCCGGTAATTCATCCGAAAAGACATCTTCAAATTCATTAACCACCGGAATCTTACGAATAGGTGGTGGCTCATCACGAGTATCAACTACGTGAGCAAGATAAAACAAGGCACCGCTCTTGCGAAAACGTCGTGTCCTTGCATAAGTGCACAATGGTACGAGTCTTCTCCGTCTATCGCCATGAATAATCAACTCTCCCCCACTTGGGGTCCTAACACGAATGAACTTATCATGGCATGCAATATCGGCTCTGTAAAGATCGAGCCAATCCATACCAACAACAATATCGAACTCACCCAAAGTCATCGGAATGAGGTCAATTTTAAACGTTTCGGTACCAAACACAACATCACAATTCTTACAAACATCAACCACTAGCGCCGTCTTGCCATCCGCTATTTCGACTTCAACCGGACGACTCAACTTAACTAGCGGTTTATTTAACTTAGATACAAATCGAGGCGACACAAAAGACAAATTAGCACCGTTATCAAATAATATCTTGGCCGGTTTAGAGTTAACCAAGAAAGTACCTGAGACAACTTCGTTCGATTGTTTAGCTTCATCATTAGTCATCAAATAATTTCGACCCCGGCCCGTACCCGCCGCCTTCTCTAACCGCTTGACATGATCATTAACCAACTCGAGACACTCGGTCTTCTTGTGTCCTTCCTTCCCACAATTGTAACAAGTGAATTTTGTAGTAGAAGATGGTTTGGTGCAATCACGGGCCATATGTCCCCTTCGCCCACAATTATGACAAGAATAGGGGAAATCCCCCGAAGCACCTTTCTTCACACTCCCCACACTCTCGGAGCCTTTCTTAAACTTCTTGCTAGAAAAATTAGATTGACTAGTAGCTTCAAATTTTTTCCTTGCCCAAGGTAAGGCTATTCTTCCTCATCACAAGCGCCTCGAAACCCTTGGCCATGTTAAACAATTCGTCAAAGCTTTTCACCACATTCACACTTATCTTCCCTTGATAACTATCATTCAATATCCGATAAAAATCTTCCTTTAACATCTTGTCGTTCCCGACATACTCCGGGCAAAATTGAGTTTTAGACAAAAACACGGATTTGAGAGTGTTCAAGTCCATCGACCCTTGCCTCGAGGAACGTAACTCGTCCTTTAGCCTAGTGAGATCAGCCGAAGTTCGGTATTCTTCAAAAAATTCCACCTTAAACTCATCCCAAGAAAAGTCCATGCATTGTTCTTCGCCATAGACTTGAATCTTTGCATCCCACCATAGCTTGGCATCACCTCTTAGCATGCTACAACCATACCTTGTCTTTTTATCGTTAGGGCACTCACATGTACGAAAAGCCCCCTCCATATCGGAGATAAACCGGGCACTCTTAAGTGGGTCCCGTTCACCATCAAAGGTAGGAGGTTGAGCATCCTTGAAGTTCTTAAAGAAAAAGTCTCGCCTCCCCACATTCTCTTCTTGAAGAACAATTTTAATTTGTTCCTTAACCATATCGACGACTTGTTCTTCAATAGTGTCTAGAAACATCTTCTTAATATCAACAAGAAAATCCGCCCTTTGGCGTTGAAAGATGGCCTCAACCTTGGCCGTGAACTCGGGGTCCTCCCTCGTACCCCCATTATCGGTGTCGTGTCCATTTCTCATCTTCATTCTATAAAACAGGAAAGATTAAACAACGAAACCAAAGACATAACACATATATACCATACCACCCCATCTCGCTCAACAATCGTCATACATCGCTCGTTTGACACGATTTGCACCCGTAGTAAGGGTAGCTAGTCATTACTACGCGAGCACGTCGCATTAACTTGCTAGTACAACGTCTGTCTCACTCGATGATTCCATCTACAACACAAATCAATTAGTGCATGGTTAGTTCATATAAACCTACGCACTACAATTCCCGATTCGACCCGAAGTCGTACAAGTCCCGCCTAAAAGCGCATACACATAAAAGTCTAAGTCTAGGCACCTATCTCAAGTCGCCTAAATCCCTTAGACCATGCTCTGATACCACTTGAAACAACCCAACCCGTACTCCGTACGCTATAAAATTTTTTTTTTTTTATAATATACACATTTATGCGCCAATTAAATATGTAGACCAACTCACAAGTTTCATTAAACCGTACAACCATTACCAATATTTACAAAAGGCACAATGGCCGTTAATTACAGTAATACAAGTTTGACCGAATACAATGGTAGTTTATTAACCAAACGACCCGACGAGCATGGTTTGGGACTAAAATACCCAAAAGGTGGCCAACTTCCAAAAGCTCCTACAAGCACATCATCAAGGGCATCTAGTGCCCGACAATCCCCTTCCCTTTATCCTCACCTGCAACTAAAAGATAAACAACGAGAGAGGTAAGCTAACGCTTAGTGAATGCAATAATTATACATGATCATATATAACCTACTTACTTGCATACACTTACACAATACCTCATACGAGCTAGCAATTCAACAAACATGCAATCCATCATGCATAACTACTATCCACGTTCCACATTACGCTAGCAACAATAATAGCATATAGTTCACAATATAATATGCTAAGTACAATTCGCACAACCATGGTTAACCAAGTATACAAGAGAACGGTACATGTAAGTCCGTTGGAGTTCATAACATCCACTAGTGTTACTTATACACCGCGTAATCACTAGTCCCCCGGGTGATGTCTTAAACACCGCGACTAACTCACCCTTACAACAATGTGGCATCTTAAACACCGCGACGAATCCACACTTCATTCAATACAATGAGTGGTGTCTTGAACACCGCGACGCTTCCACTCTCACGACATTGTGGTGTCTTAAACACCGCGACAATCCCACAAGTCAATTACACAAGGAGTAGTGTCTTAAGCACCGCGACAATACTACTCGTTACCTAGAATGTGGTGTCTTGAACACGTCGACACTTCCACATTCATACCACACAAATAAATACATTATATACGTTCACGCATAATTATTCCACTCACCTTGACGCAAGGATGATGAATAATCGCTTCCAAACTTCAAAGCCAAGTACCTAATACATTAAGTACCAATTCAATACATAAACTAGTGGAATTAACCACATTACATTTACTTGGGCATTTAATGACTCAATTTCGCATTAAATGACCCAACCACACCACAACCGCCCTCTTAATGGCCAAGACTCGACTTTAATTACCAACATTAGTGCATTAAAGTCTACTAGCCTCAATTGACATCCACCTAGGGTAATTTACACCCATTTTACCCAAACTAGGTCAACTAGTACATTCTTGACCCAAATGACATCTCTTTCAATTCTAACAAGTGTTTAATGCTTACAATACCATTAACACTTTCAACTCACAATTACAAGACCAAAACCCTAGATTATGGCCATTAGGGTTTCATTACAACAACCTAACCCAAATTCACCCATTTTACTCCCAAATGGGTCATACAAGCTTCTATTAACCAAAACCCTAGCCAGAATCAATTAAAACTCGAAACTTAGAGTTAGAACTTACCGAGACTATCACCACGTAGCTAGAGTCACAAGGAACAACTTTCATACTTGCTCCAAAGATCAACCCTAAATCCTTCCTCTCTCAATCTCACTTTGAATCCAAATGGGTGTTAGAGTTTTGGGAGAGAAATTGAAAGAAAATGAAAAAGGAAAATGAAATAAATGAACTAGTAGACCAGATTTAGTGCACCCATCTGATCTATACGTCTATTTACCATTTTGCCCCTCAAAATCTCTTAATTTAACCTAAAACCGGAACCTGGCCAGCAGGCCTGCCGCGGCGCGGCACTAAACGTCGCGGCGCGACGAAACACATGAAAAACAGCACCCTTTAATCCAAGTTCTGAACAAATCTTTGCTTGATGTGTCGCGTCGCGGAGCCCTATATCGCGACGCGACAATTGCCTGGAACTGGTGCCCTCGACTAGCTAATCAATTTTCCAAGGTTTCCATAACTAATAACCCAAACGCTCACTTTAATACACATGCTAACCCCAACCTTGAGTCTCACACGACTCAATGCCATCGTGACACGTAGGTAAACACGTTCGCGTATGCATTCAACATTTATAATATACACATTCTCAAGTAACTAACATGTTAGCTAACTTAGCCACATAACGAGCAAGTTATAGACGTATAATCGATTAGGTGCATACCTTTAAGCGTGTACGGAAAAGCGGGGTGTTACAGTTAGTAGACTTTAATGCACTAGCTTTAGTGGTTAAAGTCGGGTCTTGGCCATTTAAGGGCGGTATTGGTGTGATTGAGTTATTTAATGTGAATTGGGTCATTAAATGCTCAAGTAAGTGTAATGTGGTTAATTCCACTAGTTGGTGTATTGAATGTGCACTTAATGATTTAAGTACATTGCATTAAAGCTTGGACGTGCATAATCATCATCCTTGTGACAAGGTGAGTGGAATAAGTATACATGTACGTATATGATGTGTTTACTTGTAGAAATGGATATGTGTTGTCCAAGTTAGTGATATATGCGTTGTACGCTAACGGTTTTAAGAACGGATATATGTTGTCCAATTTAGTGTTATATGTGTTGTACACTAATGATTTATGAATGGATATGTGTTGTCCGATTTAGTGTTATATGTGTTGTACACTAACGATTTTACAAACGGATATGTGTTGTCAAAGGGTTAGTGATATATGTGTTGTGCACTAACGGTTGTTATGAACACCAATGGGAAATTAGAGTACCATTCCTTTTACGATTGGTTAGCCATGGTTGTATGAATTGTGCATTAGCATACTTAAATATGAACTATATGCTTTTGTTATTGCTAGCTCAATGTGAATTGCGGTTATTGGTATATGCATAATGTTTTGCATGGTTGTCGAATTGCTAGCTTGTGTACGGTATTGTGTAAGTGTTTGCAAGTAGATATATTATATATGTGTATGTATAATTATTGCATTCACCAAGCATTAGCTTACCCCTCTCGTTGTTTATCTTTTTAGTTGCAGGTGCGGATAAGGGCAAAGGGGTTATCGGGCACTAGGTGGCCTTTGATGATGTTTTGTTGAAGTTTGAAAGTTGGCCTAACGTTTTGGGTAGTTTAGTCCCAAACCATGCTCAAAGGGTCGTTTGGATTATAAACTATCATTGTAGTGGGTCAAACTTGTATTGAACTTAATTAATGGCCTTCGTGCCTTTTGTAAACATTTAAATGGTTGAACGTTTAAATGGAACATGTGGATTGGTTTACATATTTTATTGACGCGTAAATGTGTTGTATAAAAAAAAAATTATCGTATGGAATACGGGCTGGGTTGTTTCAGCCGGTTCCCATGCCCGGTATAGGTGCCCGTTTTTGGGCAAGCCGGTGCTGGTGCCCGATGTGGGTGCCCGGTGCTTTCTTGATCTGACAAGCTAGCCCCCAATGGCAAGTCGTCTGATAAGCCGGCCTGGCAATCCGTTTTGGGTGCTGGTTTGCCTGATTTGTTTGGATCGTTTTGCTTGTTCCCGGGATCGTAACTTGATTTCCGATGTCGTAACTTGTCTTTCATCGTTTTCGCTATAGAATCTTCGTTTTAGCTCCGTTTTACTTATTTTTTTGCATCGCCTTTGTCATTACTTAATCTACAAAATTAACCGACAAGGCGATAATTTTGGTGATAAAGTTTGGAACTATATTTATTTAGGGCTCAATATCGGGTGTGAAAATGTCACTTTTTAGCCTGATATCAAGCTGCAAAAATTTAAAAATATATATATTAAAAAAATAAATTTTGCATCTATAACAAAATTGTACCACTCCTTCAACGCGTATATTGTACCACTGATTACGAGCCATTATCGTCTAATTTTCCCGAACAACACAAAATAAAATAAAAAGAAACTTTTGAGAGGGAAAGAGATGAATCGATTAGGAAAACACATGGACGATTGTGAAATGAAATTGATTAGTTAGGTGGGGGCATGTGACGTATAAGGCATCTCAACAATTAAAAAGACATAAATACTCTCATGTGACAAGCATGTGACATGCCCTAACATCTCCACATAAATGGACGTTTGGAAGGGGGACCTAGCAGGTTCAATTTTCAAATCATAGGGAACAATGAAGTCGAAAAATAGTTTAGGCCAAAACATGCACTTTTGAGCAAACCACATGGACCAACATCATAATCTTGTCTTTTAAAAATTATATAAAATGTATAATTTGAAAGTTATATAGATATAAGAATTGTTGTGTGATAAAATAAAATGATTAAGTTGTGTGTGTCTTTATAAGGTATTTTGGTAAGATTTAGACAACATTACACGGATGGTCCATATGGTCTGTACTAGATTACTATTATGTTCATATGCTTTTTTTACTCGGATGGTCCTTGTAGTTTTTGTCACTAACAATCATTAGTCTATTTCGTTAAAACTTGACATGTGACATGCACATGATGGCAAAAACATATTTGTCTTTTTTAGCCCTAATTCACCTTCTTTTCCATTTTCAACATCATTTTCTCTCTCTTCTTCGCTAATCCCTAAAATCAATTTACATTCATAAATTTATTTACTTGGATAAATGATAAAATAGAAACGTAATTGACCATTTACCCTCACGTGTATGACATACGTATAAATTTTAATGGGATTTTTTTACAGTTAACTAGTGATAAAGACCACATATATAACAAGTGCAAACTATAAGGACTGTCCACGTCTAAAAAGCACATAGGCCGTATTAGTAATCCAATACAAAACAAAGGACCATCCGTGTAATTTTTATTAAACATGAAAAATAAATACCGCGTATATAGTTATTATTGTAGTTTTTTTTAAAGTGACTTATTTATTTATTTATTAAACCGTCAAAAGCAAAATACCAATGCCTATTTCTCCAAACCTTTCACGCGCACCAAATGCATTCTATGAATGAGTTTTGCGGTGTTAATAGTGACTGGTCTTAACTGCCGACTTATTTCTTTTCAGTGTCATAATAGAAGATAGAAAATAGAAAAATAAAAAAACAATTCTTCTTCCTAGTGCTGACGAAGAACTCTAAAAGAACATCGATAGGGAGTGAGACCTCTGATGAAAATTTAAAAATGAATTGTTTACCATATTTAGTATTGATACATGGATTACTATTTCATATAATGACTTTTTTCCGGATCATTTAGACTTTGAATTTATACTAAAATACTTTCGATGTTACCTTATTTTCAATAAACACATTGTACTTTTAATGTATTTGACTAGTTAAATAAACATCTAACTTGCCAATTTCACCACGTTAATGTCTTGTACGGACTATATAATAACTTTAGATTTTAGATATAGGAACGCACGATCATATATCAATATGTAAAGTACATAGATATATATAGGGAGGTGATACTCACATACCAAGTTTGATCCATGCACACTTAAATTACTATTATATTCTTAATTACAATAATGAAAATTCAACTCCCTAGATAAATTTAAGGATATAATTGTAAGTTTTATGATCAAAAATAATATAATTGTAACTTTTATGGTCAAAAATGTGTACGGATCAAAACTTTGTGTGCGGTATCTATCTATCTATCTATAGTATATATTAAAATACAAACTTGATGATGTCATCTTAAATAAGAAACTTGACATGTGTCACGATATAAGGGCTTATGATGATGTCATATATCACCTATTAATTTTGATTTTTTTAAGAAAATAGAAAATGAACTTCTACCTAATTCAAAAGTTTAATTATTATCTTTTTAATCATCTATTTAAATAACTCAATATAATCAGCATAATTTTTTTTAACTAATTCACGAAATTTAAACAAAAAAATTGGTACAATGACTAAATACGGTTAGATAAACTCGAGAATTAAATTCACTCCTTAAATCTTATCTGTCATTATATATTTCATATTCATTATGTATCACATATTTTTGCATATTTTCGTAGCTCAGATATTCTGGTCATTCGATCTTCTTCGTTCAATATTCAACTTAAAATAAAAGTTCGTACCTTCACACGGTTTTTTAAATCGTGACATTTCGATTGTTATATCTTCAATTTTTTTTATCAAAAATTATGTGAAGTATGGTTTTATTCCTTAAATAGATGATATTTTATACATCTTCTATAAAGAAATTAATCTTTCAGAACAATGAAGTATTTATATCTATGTTCATATATGTTAAAAGGATTATTATATTCGATTTCATAAAGTTAAATTAAATTAATATCCGATTTTGTATATTAAAATAAAATCAGATATAATGTAAGAACAATGAATCAATCACGTCTGTAAACGTTATATTAAATTAAAAAAAGATTTATATTCATATTTTTATCATTGATCATCTATGATAATATATTTTATCTTTAATATATCTTTTGAATTTAAATTAAAAATCTGTTAAGAACAACGGTATCAACATAATTAAACCACGTATCTCTTTAACAATAATTGTAACTATGCACATATCTTTTTAAATAATTTTCTTTAACAAACTCGTGAGTTCATGGGTCATTTAACTAGTCACCTCCCATAAGGAAACTTGAGTTTTTCTATCGTACGTGCAAAAACATTTAACCATAATGATATTTTATGGCGTCCATCATTCCATTTTCAGAAATGAATTAGTTTATAGTTTCTATTGAGTAAATGAATTCATGATACACCATGTAAATCGTATCAAAAGGTTATAGTCATGATGTGAATTATTTATTCTTAATTTAACCAGATACCTAGAAAGAAAGATTGTTCTAGCCAAATGACAAAGCCGCTTCAACTTAGACTGGAATTAACGCAGCGTCAAAAGCAATCGCGTCAGACGAAGTGGCAAAATCTGACGCCCCTGACGCCTCCAACGAGGCGTCAGAATCTGACGCGTGGGGGCGTCAGTTTACTATTTGACGTCGGGTCAGACGGACGTCAGGGACAGGTGGCAACGCGTAGTTGGCTGGAGAATACAACGAATATATATCCGTTTGATATTTTTTTTTTAATTCCGAAATTAATTATACCTATTTAATTATCCTTTCCATCTTCATCTTCTACCATCTTCATCTTCTTCCTCTACTTCTACAACTTTTTCAATTTGTTTTTTCAATCTTCTTCAAAAACACTATGTCACATCCAAATCAAAGACCAAATACTCCACCCGATTGGTACGTAAGTTACATGGGAGGAGGTTCATCAAACCCGAACAACTATCATCAAGTTCCGTTGATCGCGCCTCAATTCCGAGTATTGACATCCGAACAACAACATCAACTATTTTTGGAACAACAAAGGCGAATTGAAGAAGCCCAACAATATCGCAACTTTCAAACCCCGATGACTCCGATTTATCAAGAAACGGTGCCGAAAACTCCGACCGAAACTGTTCCGGAAACACAAGATCGTGCCAAAAGAAAGCACAAAAAAAGAACGTCGAGTTAGGTATAATTTTTTTCCCAAATTATTTTTTTTCTGTTTTTTTTTTCAAATGTCGGAATGATGTTAAAGCGAAGGGGTATGTAATACTATTAATTTTACTACGAAATACTATTAAATACGATACAATTTACACAAGTTATTTATTTATTTATTTATAGAATTGATATACCTAAACCTTGCTACAACACTTATAGGCAGTGTACCTAATCGTAGAGTAGTGTAGTTTTTAGTAAGCCCGGTTCGTTCCACATGGAGCTGGCTAAGTTTAACGCTATATTTATTTTACATTATATTTGTATATGTATATATATATATATATATATATATATATATATATATATATATAAGTGATATTATTATTATTATAAAAAGAAGTTTTTACCATTTAATGACCGGTTTGTCGATTTTATGTCTTAAGTCACAATTAAAACCTAATGTAAAATATTAAATATAAATATAACTTAATTTAAAGCGTAAAGTAAATGACGATAAATAAAAGTGTGATAATTAAAAGTACGATAAATAAAATGACGATAAATAAAATGACGGTAAATAAAAGTACGATGAGATATAAATTAAAGGAATTATGCTTATTAAAACTTCCGTAATCATGATGTTTGACGTGTTGATTTTAATTTATTACCATGGGTTAATTGTCCTTTGTCCTAGATTATTCGATACGTCCATCTGGTTTTTGTCCATAATAGTCCATCGGTCATAAATATAAAGTGCAAGTGTCCTCGTCAAATTACACTTATATCCAAAGTCAAATATTCCAACTAATTGGGGACTTAAACTGTAACAAGGTCTTAATACTTTGTTAATGATTACACCAGGTTATCGACTGCGTGTAACCCAAGGTTTTAGTACGTAGTTAACAATTACACCAAGTGTCCTTGTATGTAATTCACCCCTGTTTTAACGAGTCCATTGACTATTAATCCATTTCCGTGTCCCGTTAAATGAACGATTATTAGTATTTATAAATATCCCGCCCATCGTGTCCGATCGAGTGTATGTGGTTATTTATAATTACCTTAAATTGTAAATCTCTATATTAAATTAACGAACTATCATTCAGTTAAACAAATATAAAGCCCATTAATAGCCCATAGTCCAATTTCCACAAGTGTCGGTCTTTTGTCCAAACCCCAATTATGGTCCAAAGCCCAATATTCCAGTCTTAATATTTAGTCCAACATCACGATTACTTCGGCTAAAATAAGCATAATAATAATTTAGCTACGAGACATTAATTTAAAAAGGTTGAACATAACTTACAATGAGTATTAATCGCGTAGTGTTGCACGGACAGAGTTTCGACTTACAAACCTTAAAACATTCGCTACAATAACCTTATTATTATTAACTTAATATTAAAATTATAATTATAAAATAAATATAAATATAATTGAGAGAGTGATCAGAGAG
Source organism: Rutidosis leptorrhynchoides (assembly GCF_046630445.1). NCBI lineage: Eukaryota > Viridiplantae > Streptophyta > Magnoliopsida > Asterales > Asteraceae > Rutidosis > Rutidosis leptorrhynchoides. The sequence continues at coordinate 181,069,896 of NC_092338.1, read as the reverse complement.
ATGTATGATGAAGGTGTACTGAATTCGACAAAAAACATTCCAATTTATAGCACTTGGCCACAACTTTACTGCCATGCGATCGCATGGAATTTGGTCTTCCTGGCCATGCGATCGCATGGCCCCCTGGGACTTAATATCCCACTTTCAAATTACAAAAATGAAATATTAGTACAAAATAATAAAAATGTTAAACATTATATAAAAGTATCAAAATGTTAAATGTTTAACATAAATAGATAAAAATAATAAAAGATAAGAAATCACCAATGGAACACTATTGATTTGGATAGGGATTCCAGTTCATATCATCGCTCGGGTTCCATGGTTGGTGATAGGTGTCCTGATAGGCTTGGTTGGGGTCGTACAGGTCAAAGGGTGGTCGCATGTCGGGCTGATGTGGTGGATAAAAAGCAGGCCGAGTCGGGATATTGTTATGTGGTACCTGATATGATAGCTGGCTCATGATTTGGTGCTAATGAACTTGCCAGCTATCGTGTTGGCGTCGCCTGGATTGCTCATACTCATCCGCAGCTTTCCACTGCTCATACTGATGATGCTTAGCCTGGTTATTCATTTCCACCTCATCTACATGCTAGAAGACATCAGTATAACTATCCCTAATGACATCCCTAATGTCATCTGCTTCCTCTATCTCCTCATCCAAACCCCTCTCTACCTGTGGATAGTGCCCTGATATGGTATTGGCATATTGTGTCTCTTTTTTAATACCTTTGCACCTTGATAAACCTGCAAACCTATAGTATCGGTTTGTTCCTCAACCACCATCATTGGACCCCGTGTTCCCTATCTACACCTAAATACTCTCCAATGAGAGTAACAAAAATTCCTCCTCCTATTATTCCCCCGTCCTGTATACTTTCCACAACTTTGGAAAAATAATTCCCAACACAGTAGGGGATATTAACAAAGCCTCTAGTGTCTCGAATGCACTTAAGGTAGAATAAATCGTTTAGGGTCACTTTCTTCTTGTTTCTACCTCTTTGTGTAATCAAGTTTGCTAAAAATCTATGAATTATGCGAAGCTCTGCCTTATTAATATCTAAATAGGAGTGTCTTTTCTCCCCGTGTAAATACATTAAAATTTGACATACGCCTCCATATGGCGTTAGCGTCAAAATCTCTATCTACCCTCTCACCTTGATAAATTAAAGCTGTTCAATCAGGTGATAATAATTCAGCAGGGGTGTATGTAGTGACCCGAACTTTTCCATGTTTATATATATTAAATGAAATTGTTATTTACATGATTTAGTGTTTCCAACATGTTAAGTAATCAAACTTGTTAAGACTTGATTAATTGAAATAGGTTTCATATAGACAATTGACCACCCAAGTTGACCGGTGATTCACGAACGTTAAAACTTGTAAAAACTATATGATGACACATATATGGATATATATATAGTTAACATGATATTATGATAAGTAAACATATCATTAAGTATATTAACAATGAACTACATATGTAAAAGTAAGACTACTAACTTAATGATTTTGAAACGAGACATATATGTAACGATTATCGTTGTAACGACATTTAATGTATATATATCATATTAAGAGATATTCATACATCATATTATAATGATAATATAATAATTTAAAATCTCATTTGATATTATAAACATTGGGCTAACAACATTTAACAAGATCGTTAACCTAAAGGTTTCAAAACAACACTTACATGTAACGACTAACGATGACTTAACGACTCAGTTAAAATGTATATACATGTAGTGTTTTAATATGTATTCATACACTTTTGAAAGACTTCATTACACTTATCAAAATACTTCTACTTAACAAAAATTCTTACAAATACATCCTCGTTCAGTTTCATCAACAATTCTACTCGTATGCACCCGTATTCGTACTCGTACAATACACAGCTTTTAGATGTATGTACTATTGGTATATACACTCCAATGATCAGCTCTTAGCAGCCCATGTGAGTCACCTAACACATGTGGGAACCATCATTTGGCAACTAGCATGAAATATCTCATAAAATTACAAAAATATGAGTAATCATTCATGACTTATTTACATGAAAACAAAATTACATATCCTTTATATCTAATCCATACACCAACGACCAAAAATACCTACAAACACTTTCATTCTTCAATTTTCTTCATCTAATTGATCTCTCTCAAGTTCTATCTTCAAGTTCTAAGTGTTCTTCATAAATTCCAAAAGTTTTAGTTTCATAAAATCAAGAATACTTCCAAGATTGCAAGTTTACTTCCAAGTTTTCTAAATCCATTCCAAGTAATCATCCAAGATCAAGAAACCTTTGTTAATTACAGTAGGTTATCTTTCTAATACAAGGTAATAATCATATTTAAACTTTAATTCAATTTCTATAACTATAACAATCTTATTTCAAGTGGAAATCTTACTTGAAATTGTTTTCGTGTCATGATTCTGCTTCAAGAACTTTCAAGCCATCCAAGGATCCTTTGAAGCTAGATCCATTTTTATCATTTCCAGTAGGTTTATCCAATGAACTTGAGGTAGTAATGATTTTCATAACATCATTCGATTCATACATAAAAAGCTGTCTTATTCAACGTTATAAACTTGTAATCACTAGAACATAGTTTAGTTAATTCTAGACTTGTTCGCAAATAAAGTTAATCCTTCTAACTAGACTTTTAAAATCAACTAAACACATGTTCTATATCTATATGATATGCTAACTTAATGATTTAAAACCCGGAAACACGATAAACACCATAAAACTGGATATACGCTGTCGTAGTAAAACCGGGGGCTGTTTTGGTTGGGATAATTAAAAGCTAAGAAGAACTTTGATTTAAAAGCTATACTTCTGGAAAAATTATTTTTCTTATGAACATGAAACTATATCCAAAAATCATGGTTAAACTCAAAGTGAAAGTATGTTTTTCAAAATGGTCATCAAGATGTCGTTCTTTCGACGGAAATGACTACCTCTTTCAAAAATGACTTGTAACTTGTATTTCTGACTATAAACTTATACTTTTTATGTTTAGATTCATAAAGTTAAGTTCAATACGAAACCGTGGCCACTGGAATCACTCAAAACGGATTAGAAACGAAGAAATGGCGAGTAAAACAAGATTGATAAAAACTACTCATTTTACCTACGTGAAAGTTAGTAATAAATCTATTCCAACCATAACCTAATCAACTTATATTGTATATTATGTAATCTTGAGATACCATAGACACGTATACAATGTTTCGACCTATCATGTCGACCCATCTATATATATATTGCGGAACAACCATAGACACTCTATATGTGAATGTTGGAGTTAGCTATACAGGGTTGAGGTTGATTCCAAAATATATATATAGTTTGAGTTGTGATCAATACTGAGATACGTATACACTGGGTCGTGGATTAATTCAAGATAATATTTATCGATTTATTTCTGTACATCTAACTGTAGACAACTAGTTGTAGGTTACTAACGAGGACAGCTGACTTAATAAACTTAAAACATCAAAATGTATTAAAAGTTTTGTAAATATATTTTGAACATACTTTGATATATATGTATATATTGTTATAGGTTTGTGAATCGATCATTGGCCAAGTCTTACTTCCTGACGAAGTAAAAATCTGTGAAAGTGAGTTATAGTCCCACTTTTAAAATCTAATATTTTTGGGATGAGAATACATGCAGGTTTTATAAATGATTTACAAAATAGACACAAGTACGTGAAACTACATTCTATGGTTGAATTATCGAAATCGAATATGCCCCTTTTTATTAAGTCTGGTAATCTAAGAATTAGGGAACAGACACCCTAATTGACGCGAATCCTAAAGATAGATCTATTGAGCCTAACAAACCCCATCCAAAGTACCGGATGCTTTAGTACTTCGAAATTTATATCATATCCGAAGGGTGTCCCGGAATGATGGGGATATTCTTATATATGCATCTTGTTAATGTCGGTTACCAGGTGTTCACCATATGAATGTTTTTTGTCTCTATGTATGGGATGTATATTGAAATATGAAATCTTGTGGTCTATTGTTACGATTTGATATATATAGGTTAAACCTATAACTCACTAACATTTTTGTTGACGTTTAAAGCATGTTTATTCTCAGGTGAATATTAAGAGCTTCCGCTGTTGCATACTAAAATAAGGATAAGATTTGGAGTCCATGTTTGTATGATATTATGTAAAAACTGCATTCAAGAAACATATGTCGATGTAATATATTTCTATTGTAAACCATTATGTAATGGTCGTGTGTAAACAGTATATTTTAGATTATCATTATTTGATAATCTACGTAATGCTTTTGAAACCTTTATTGATAAAATAAAGGTTATGGTTGTTTTAAAAATGAATGCAGTCTTTGAAAAACGTCTCATATAGAGGTCAAAACCTCGCAACGAAATCAATTAATATGGAACGTTTATAATCAATATGAACGGGACATTTCAGTGTAAATCTGTAAAGCTCTAGACATGTCTATCATGGACATCCTATACATCCTACCTCCGAGTAAAAATCTAAGAAAAGTCTTATCGTCTAACCTATCTACATCCTTATTTAAGGCTATAGTACTCATTAGCTCAACACACCACTCCTTATATACAAGCCTACGAGTGGTAAATAAACATTTCTAATCAGGAAAAGAAGAGTTGCCATACCTTTGGATTAGTAATAGCCTAACTGAGTTAGCTAGGTTGACCCTTTCCAAAGGCTCCCAATCTATTACCCTTGGTACTTCCACATTTTTAGTGCAAAGCTTAAATTTGTTACGTTGGTAAGTTGGGTAATCTCTCCAGCTTCTATCAAACCTTAGATTGGGATGTAACTCATGTTCATGAATTCTTGAGTGTTCTATTACATGGTGAACGGGAAATATTATGTAGGCAATAAAAAATTGTGGTTCTGGTTCATAGTATGGCACGTGTTGATCATAATGTTATTGTTCTTGCTGTGGCTCAGGTGGCATCTCTGGCTGTGGTTCTTGTTCAGGTTGTCTTGACGATGATGCACCGTCAGTATCTGTATTTCTCTGCAAAACACATTAAACACAAAATTTGTGCATCCAAATATGCATTAGTGTTAGCAAAATAATAAATTAAAACAATTACAATAACATGTTTAATCAAAATTAAACTTATACACATTTTCATATTTTAACAATTCTAAATTTTTTTCTTCAAATAAGCATATATGAAAATGCATACAAAGTTCATAAGCATTCAATTCAAATAACATATTAAAATAACCATTACTAGCAATTAAACAAGTTTTAAATGGCATTTATATCAAAATAATCAAGTTCATGAATTTTAGACTTAAAAAGTCCACTTTGATGCTCAAAAATCATGTTTAGGATCAAAGTTTGGATCATTTAGCAACCTAAACATGTTACACTACTTAATTTAGCAATAATTCATAACAAAAATCGGCCATAACCTGTTTATATCAAAAAGCCCCAAATTGCTCAAGAACGCAAACCCTAGATTGTTAAAAATTTGAAGTTTAAAGCTTCTAATCATGTTAAATAGCATCAATCTAGGTTATACAAGCGTAATATACTAACAATTTAACTCTAATTAAGCTAAAAATCATCAAAATCAATTTAGGTAAAAATTGCTCAAGAACATTATAAATTCAAAATTAAAGAGTTTTAGAGGTGGAATCGTTACCTTCTTTGAAAAACTTCTGAACAAACGCATGATTAGAGCGGATTATAGCAAGAAATTTGGTGAATTTTGGTGATAAAATGATGAAATTTGAGAGTATTTTTGAGAGTGTTCGTGTTTGTGTGTGTGTAAAAGTGAGGAGCAGACCAGTCGACTGGGAATTTGTTTCTGCCCAGTTTTTTTGGCCCATGCGATCGCATGGTTCTCAAGGGTAAACCCCATGCGATCGCATGGGGTCTATTTCCTTTTTTATTTATTTTATTTTATTTTATTTTATTTTTTTATATAAAAACCTTTTACTTATAAAAACAAATAATTAATTAATTTAAAAAAATTTGTTTCTTTTTAGAATGAGGGTGTTTCGGTACGTGGACCTAGTTCGTTCCTCGACAAAATTTTAAAAATTTATCTTGGGTTTTTTTTAATGTTTTTGACATAATTTAGATCAATAAAATTAAAAATAATGATAACAAAATTTCTCGTCCCGCCCTCGGGTAAAGCAATTTCAATTCAACGACCTAGTTTTCAACTCACGACGAATTTTTAGAAATCAATTTTTTCTAAATTAATGAAATAAAGTAAATTTATGTTTTTAAATTCACACCAAACTTAAAATTAAAATGCATAAAATTTCATAAATATTATTAATATATACATTACTTTTACAATTTTACATTTAAAATAATATAATTTTATATTAATTTTTAAAATCAAGGCAAAAATAAAATAAAAATCTTTTTTTGGTCTTTTATCCCACTTTAATCAATCAAATATTAACAAAAATATACGTCCCTCTTTTGGGTAAAGTAATTTCGGCTATATTACCTAGTTTTACTCCTGATGAATTTCTGAAATATTTTGGATTGATTGATTAAAGATATTTATACCTTATGAATAAACGGTAAATTAGTGATGCATTAAATTTTTGTATGATATCAATAATTTCGGTTTATTATACCTAATTTTATTGAATATCAATTTAATACTTTATAGCGAATGATTCAGCGTTTATTATCAAAAGGTTAATAGCAATAAATAAAAATAAAAATAAAAACTGTACATACTTACATGTGAGATAGAATTCTCAGAGACCTGCTTTATTCGACTCATAGGAGAGTCGTGTGATTTGATTTTCTATAGCTACATAAGCGTAACCTCGATTTTTTAATAACTTTTCTTCTAAACATATGAACGGTCCTTCTCTGCATAGAGTAACGAACTCGGTATTGGAATGTGTCTGATTGTTCGAACATTTACCTTCGTGTGACCATTTTCCGCATTTATGACATCTTTCAAGGTTTCGTGCTCTTCTTTTTGTTGCGGATTTTGATTTTCCTTTACCAAAATGTATCTTATTATGATCTTTCCTGAGTTCTTTCCTCACTTCGTCCATTTTGCCTCTTATGAATGATACCAGTTCACTCGGGAAAATGTTATTATTATGTTTAGTAATCATAGCGTGTAGTAGTAGACCAAGGTTCAAATCAAAGGAATTATTCATCTCGTAAAACCTAAAAGAAATAAAAATTCAGAATGGAGGGAGAAGACTAGTTCTTTAGGGTCTGCTAGGGAAAGACCATTCAGATTCCATTTTCGAGAACTACACAAAAATAGAAAATCTAACCCTAGACAGAATTATATTATCCTTTAAAAACATTTGAATCTCCCCACACTTAGTTAGCTGTGGTATTGAAATTGTGATTAACTTCATCTTCAACTTCCATTGGATTATCTATGTAATGCTTAACTCTGTGACCATTAACTTTAAATTCAATTCCATTTGAATTTATTAATTCTATTGTTCCGTATGGGAAAAATCTTTTAACTATGAATGGTCCAGACCATCTTGATTTTAATTTTTCAGGAAATACATTGAATCGTGAATTGAAAAGAAGGACTCTGTCTCCTTCCTTGAATTCTTTAGAACTTCTTATTCTTTTATCATGCCATTTCTTTGTTCTTTCCTTATAGATTAATGAATTTTCATATGCATCATGTCTTAATTCTTCTAATTCGTTTAGTTGACTTAACCGTAGATGTCTAGCTTCATTCAAATCAAGATTACATGTCTTCAATTCCCAAAATGCTTTGTACTCAATTTCTACTGGAAGGTGACATGCTTTTCCGTAAACGAGTTTAAAAGGTGTGGTACCAATTGGAGTTTTATAGGCTATTCTAAAAGCCCAGAGTGCATCCTCCAATTTTATGGACCATTCCTTCGGATTTGATCCTACGGTTTTCTCTAGAATACGTTTTAAAGCTCGGTTAGTATTTTCAACTTGTCCACTTGTTTGTGGATGATAAGCAGTTGAGATTTTATGAGTTACTCCATATCTTTTGAGAACTTTCTCAAGTTGATTATTACAGAAATGAGTACCCCGATCACTTATTAAATCTTTCGGTGTTCCGAACCTAGCAAAAAGACGTTTTAAGAAGTTGACTACAACTCGTGCATCGTTAGTTGGGAGAGCTTGTGCTTCCGCCCATTTAGATACATAATCAATGGCAACAAGAATGTAGAGATTATTATAAGATTTTGAAAATGGACCCATAAAGTCAATACCCCAAACGTCAAATACTTCACATACTTGAATGATATTTTGTGGCATTTTATCACGTTGACTTATTTTTCCGACCCTTTGACAAGCATCACAGGATTTACAAAGAAGGTGTGCGTCTTTAAAAATTGAAGGCCAATAAAATCCAGCGTCGTAAACTTTTCTTGCTGTGAGTTGAGGTCCATAATGCCCTCCTGTTGATCCTGTGTGACAATGGTTTATGATTTGACTAGCTTCATCTCCAAATATGCATCGGCGTATGATTCCATCGGGACAACTTTTGAATAAATGTGGATCTTTCCAAAAATAGTGTTTTATATCACTAAAGAATTTCTTTCGTTTTTGGTATGACAACCCTTTTTCAAGGAATCCACATAATAAGTAGTTTGCAAAGTCAGCAAACCATGGAATTTCATTATAATCGATTTTCAATAGATATTCATCAGGAAAGTTATCTTGTATGGCCGATTCATTTAGAACTTCTAATTCAGGATTTTCAAAATGAGAAAGATGATCAGCGGCGAGATTTTCTGCTCCCTTTTTATATCGGATTTCAATATCGAATTCTTGTAAGAGTAAGATCCAACGGATTAATCGTAGTTTGGCATCTTGTTTTGAAAATAGGTATATAAGAGCAGAACGGTCGGTATAGACCACCGTTTTTGCTAGAACGAGATATAAACGAAATTTTTCAAAAGCAAAGACAATGGCAAGGAGTTCTTTTTCAGTAGTTGTATAATTCATTTGTGCTCCTTGTAACGTCTTACTAGCGTAATAGATAGGTTGAAATCGTTTTTCAATTCTTTGACCTAAAACGGCTCCCATTGCAAAATCACTTGCATCGCACATGATTTCAAATGGTAGATTCCAATTTGGAGTTATCATGATCAGCGCATTAGTGATTTTTTCTTTAAGAATATTAAAAGATTTGATGCATTCATCCGAAAACATGAATGGAGCATCTTTTTCTAGGAGTTTATTCATAGGAGTGGCAATTTTAGAAAAATCTTTTATGAAACGTCGGTAAAAACTGGCATGCCCTAGAAAACTCCTAACTCCTCTAACATTAGTGGGATGTGGAAGTTTAGCAATTACATCTACTTTAGCTCTATCCACTTCAATTCCTTTCTTTGAAATTTTATGCCCAAGAACGATGCCTTCTTTAACCATGAAATGGCATTTCTCCCAATTAAGTACTAGATTTGATTTCTCGCATCTAATAAGTATTCATTCAAGATTAACTAGACATGTTTCAAAAGTATCACCGAAGACTGAAAAGTCATCCATGAAAACTTCCATGCATTCTTCTATCATGTCGTGAAAAATCGCCATCACGCATCTTTGAAAGATTGCAGGGGCGTTGCAAAGTCCAAATAGCATGCTTTTGTAAGCAAAAGTACCATAAGGGCACGTGAATGTGGTTTTCTCTTGGTCCTCAGGTGCGATTGGAATTTGAAAGTATCCGGAGAAACCGTCAAGAAAACAATAGTAACTATTCCCGGCTAACCTTTCCAACATTTGATCAATGAAAGGTAAGGGAAAGTGATCTTTTATGGTGGCGTCATTTAATATTCTATAATCAATACAAACACGCCATCCTGTTACAGTCCTAGTAAGAATAAGCTCATCTTTTTCATTTGTGATGACAGTCATGCCACCCTTTTTAGGTACACATTGAACTGGGCTTACCCATGGACTATCAGAGATTGGATAAATTAAACCTGTATCTAGCAGTTTAATAATTTCTTTCTTAACAACATCTTGCATATTAGGATTTAGTCTTCGTTGACGTTGCACATATGTTTTATGACCTTCTTCCATAAGGATTTTATGTGTGCAATACGAAGGACTTATGCCTTTAATGTCATGAATCTTCCATGCAATAGCTGGTTTATGAGCTTTTAGCACAGAAATGAGTTGAGATTTTTCATTTTCAATAAGAGAAGACGATATTATTACAGGTAATTCAGATTCATCATGTAAATAAGTGTATTCCAAATGGTTTGGAAGTGGCTTTAACTCTAATATCGGTGGTTCTTCTATCGATGATTTGTATCGATATCTGTCTTCCTCTTTTAGCATTTGAAGTTCTTCTGTTGTTGGTTCGTAATCATTAGCCATAAGTGTAGCTAACATTTCAGCTTCGTCAATTGGTTCAGTTCCTTCTCCTAAAGAACATTCTCCTGTTCCTTGTAATTCTGGAAATTCTTGTAACAATTCTGCATGTGAATCTATAGTTTGAATATAATAACATGTATCATCTGCAGATATTGGTTGTTGCATGGCTCTATCAACAGAAAAGGTAACACTCTCATCCTCTATACTTAGGGTCAGTTTCTTACCAAACACGTCTATTATTGCTTTAGCCGTGTTTAAAAATGGTCTTCCTAATATGAGAGGAACTCGAGAATCTTCTTCCATGTCCAGAATAACAAAGTCTACTGGAAGTACTAAAGTACCAATTTTAACTACCATGTTCTCCATTATCCCTCTAGGATATTTTATTGATTGATCTGCTAGTTGTATGCTTATTCGTGTTGGTTTCAATTCTCCGAGGTCTAGTTTAGCGTATAGTGAATATGGCATTAAATTTATACTATCACCTAAGTCTGCCAATGCTTTTCTTGAATTAAGACTACCCAGAAAATATGGAATTGTGAAACTTCCTGGATCTGAGAGTTTTTCTGGTAGTTTATTCAACAGCACTGCAGAACAATTAGCATTCATTGTAACAGCCGAAAGTTCTTCCATTTTCTTTCTATTTTTGATTAGATCTTTCAGGAATTTGGCATATCTTAACATTCTTGAAATCACATCAATGAAAGGAAGATTGATATTTATTTGTTTAAACATATCCAAGAATTTGGATTGCTCGGCTTCAAGTCTTTCTTTTCTCATTTTAATCCGGTAAGGAAGCGGTTGATGGTATGGTCTAACATAAGGCTTTGCCTTAACTATGTTATCTTCATTAACCTTTTCAACTACCTTTTCAACTACCGGTTCTGATTCCTTCTCTTGCTCAGGCTGTGTTGCCTGTGTAGTAGGAATAGCTTCATCAAAAATTACAGGCATATCAGGTGGTTTAAGTGTAATACCACTTCTTGTGGTAATGGCTTTAACTGTTTCATTTCGGGGGTTAGCATTTGTATTGCTAGGTAGACTCCCCGATTTTCTTTCACTTATTAACCTGGCTAGGTTACTAACTTCTTGTTCCAGATTTTGGATTGAAGCTTGTTGATTTCTAAATGCTTGAGCATTTTGTTCATTAGTTTGTTTCTGAGATGTGAAAAACTGCGTTTGAGATTCAACTAGCTTTGACATCATATCTTCTAAATTTGGCTTTTTATCATCGGTTTGTGGTGGTTTATTTAGAAAAATAGGTCTTTGCTGGTTGTAAGTATTATTAGATACTTGTTGATTGCTAGGACCTTGTTGGTTGTTGTATGGAACATTTCGGTTATAATTTTGATTTTGATTATAGTTTGGTCATGGCGGTTGATAATTATTCTGATAATTATTTTCAGGCCTTTGGTTTATGTATGAAACATTCTCTCTTTGTTCCATTGTTTGTTCAATACTGAGGCAATCTTTTGTCAAATGTGGTCCTCCACACTGCTCACAACTAATTTGTATTGCGTGAATATCTTTAGTCATCTTTTCCATTCATCTTTCGAAAACATCTAACTTTGCAGAAATGGAATCAAAGTCATGGCTAGAATTGGCTCTAGCCGCTTTAGATGATCTAACGATGTCTTTTTCTTGATGCCACTCATGTGAGTGGGAGGCTGTGTTATCAATAATTTTGTAAGCTTCAGTTTTGGTTTTCTTCATAATGGAACCACCAGCTACTATGTCAATGTCTTTTCGTGTAGTAATGTCGCATCCTTGGTAGAATATTTGTACTATTTGATAAGTGTCTAAACCATGTTGAGGACATCCTCTCAACAACTTTCCAAATCTTGTCCACGTCTCATATAGAGTTTCATTTGGCTTTTGTGTGAACGTAACAATTTCTCCTTGAAGTCTCACGGCTTTAGATGTCGGAAAGAATCTTTTAATAAATTTCTCAACTAAAACATCCCATGTGTCAATCGCCCCTTCAGGTAATGAATGCATTGTTCGCCATTGCTGTTGAATCATGAGCATGGTTAGTTGAAACACAGTTCATATGGTGTTGTTGTGAAAATGGTGACAAAATCCTTTAATTTTTTTAATAATAATAAAAAATTGTCAAAACATTTGAACAAACATCAACATTTAGTAAAATTTTGATCAGAAAAGTTTTTCGAGCAAATTGAGGTTTTCGAGCACTTAAACTTTTCGAGCATTTTGGACTTTCTTGAGCATGAGGTTTTGTAACAACCCAACCCAATATACAATCGAACACGCGAAATAAATTTTTTTTTTATAAAGATGGGGTGCGCGGCGCGCAACCCCATATGTGCACGGCGCACACATAGTCTGGCAGCCCGCTGTTCAAAAGTTTCCATTTTCGATTAAAGATCTCCCACTTCCCGACATATTTAGACGAAACGCTTTTCACATCATGTTATAATATGTAAAACTAACCCATTTCAATCATAAAACAAGTTTTACAAAACGGAGCCCACATCGGCAGTTTTACGAGTTTCGTTCAAAACATACAAGTTCGACCATAAGAGTTTAAATTCCAAACGACGCTATGAGCATGGTGTTTGGGGGTTAAACTACCCAAATCTCGGTCAAACTCCAAAAGCTATAACATCCAAATGCGCCCCCTACAACCAAAGCGGGATCTCTAATCCATACGAATGCCCTTACCCTTGTCTCCGCCGGAGCCTATAAAAAGATAAACAACTAGCGGGTAAACAAAGCTTAGTGAATGCAATAATTATACCCATATATATATATATAATATACGTACTTGCAATCACTTACACACATACCGCATACACGCTAGCAATACAATTAGCATACCATCTCATGTACGAAGCTAATAATCTCCAACAACCCGCAACTAGCGTAATCAATAACATATAATCGACATAATACAATATGCTACAATACAATACACAACCATGGTTAACCATTCTTGCGTCATGGTGCTACCGTCTCTTTGGTTCACACCATACGCATCGGTTATGATGCTACCGGCTCTTTGGTTCACATCACAACTCGAGTCATACTCATGTTAAAGTGCTACCGGCTCTTTGGTTCACACTCTAACAACTCGTGCCGTAGTGCTACCGGCTCTTTAGTTCACACTACAACACACATACTATGACGCTACTGGCTCTTTGGTTCATATCATAGCACAATTGCACATACTATGGCACTACCGGCTCTTTGGTTCATACCATAGCATACAAATAAATACATTATATACATACGCATATAATCATTCCACTCACCTTAACGCCTTCGGTGAATGTTTTATACTTCCGCAAGCTTCAAGGCAAAGTACCTAATACAATAAGTACTCAATCAACACACAAACTAGTTGGATTAAATACCAACAATTCACTTATGTGCATTTAGTGACTCAAATGCATTAAATGCCCCATTATCGCCAAAACCGTCCCATTAAGGTCAAGACCATCATAAATCACTCAAAGCTAATGATTAAGATCCAACAACACTAACTAATACACAATAAGGGTATTTCATACCCATATTTCCCAACTAGGTCAATCATTAACATCTTGACCATTTTAAAACCAACACACCCATTTTGAGTCATCTTGAAACCCAAAAAACACCCATTTGCTAAATAACTAGGTGTGCTAGTAATTAACTAACCAATTAAAACTCATAAACACATTTATCATTTCAAAACTCTAGGTTAGTCATTTTGAGTCTTCATGACTCAATTTTACCTAAGAACACCCAAAATCACCAAATATGGGTTTTATGTTCATCACTAACTCAAACCATAACCCTTAAACAAATTAAAATAAGGAAATCAAGATTAGAGCATACCACCACAATCACAACGTAGCGAGTGATTAGATGCACAACTTTAATGCACACGCCTTGACCCGAAATCAACTTCTTCCTCTTGGATTTGAGCTTTCTCACTCAAGAACTCTTCTCTCTCTAGAATTTAAGTGGAATGGATAAAGATAGGTGTTAATGGAGTTATGAAACTCCACAAACAGATCTGGTGGCCTTTAACTCGTTCCCAAGTGAATTTACCAAATTGCCCTTCCAAAATATCTCATTAAAAGAAACAGAATCCGGCTACAGTAAGGGTGCGCGGCGCGCTCCTTTAAGTGTGCGCGGCGCGCACAACGTGCTGGATAGTTTCTGACTTCTGTTTAATTACACAATATCACCCACACTTCATGTACCCTATTTACATCTCTGTACAATAAATATTAGGGTCTTACAACTCTCCCCCCACTTGAATCGGAGTGCGTTCTCGCGATCCAAGCCGCATGACAAGAGGGAAGATAAACTAACACGAACTCTTCGGGCCCCCAAGTAAATTTGGAAGCTTTACTACGACGCCATTGAACTTTAAAAGTTCTCACCTATTTATTTCTCAACTTTTTGACCTTCTCATCGAGTATAGCAATCGGCTCCTCAATATGCTCTAACTTATTATTTAGCTCAATATCATCTAAAGGCACTCATGAAGAATCATCTGCAAGACACTTACGGAGATGGGAAACATGAAATGTATTATGGATCCCCGCAAGCTCTTCAGGTAATTCCAAATGATACGCAACTTCACCAACACGAGCTAAAATTTTAAATAGCCCAATAAACCGAGGAGCTAACTTTCCCCATTTTTGAAACCGAATAACACCTTTCCATGGCGAAACTTTAAGCATCACCATGTCACCTTCTTGGAATTTGATCAATCGCCTACGTTTGTCGGCATACGACTTTTGTCTATCTGGCGCCTTTTTCAAATGAGCCCGAATCATATCAATCTTGCTATTCGTCTCTAAAACCAAATCGGTACTCCCGATTTCCTTTTGTCCCACTTCACCCCAACAAATTGGAGTTCGACCCCTTCGCCCATAAAGCATCTCATAAGGTGGCATCCCGATACTAGTATGATAACTATTATTGTACGAGAATTCCACCAAAGGTAAGTGCTCATCCCAACTACCACCGAAATCAATAATATATGCCCGTAACATATCCCTCCAATGTTTGGTTTGTACGTTCGGTTTGACCGTCCGTTTGAGGATGGTACGCCGTGCTCATATTCACTCTTGTACCCATATCTTCATGAAACTTTTCCCAAAACCGAGATGTAAACCGGGTATCTCGATCCGAAATAATAGATATAGGAACTCCATGCCTCGATATCACCTGCTTGATAAATAACTTATCCAAGGTCTCCGACGATATAGCTTCCCGAATGGGAAGAAACAAAGCACTTTTCGTCAATCGATCAACTATCACCCAAATCGAATCAAATTGGGTTCTCGCCGTCTTTGGTAACTTTGTAATAAAATCCATGGTAATGTGCTCCCATTTCCACTTCAGGATTTCTAACGGTTGTAACTTACCATACGGATTTTAGTGTTCGGCTTTAACTTTCAAACACGTGACACATTGCTCGACATACTTAACAACATCACGTTTCATGCCCGACGACCAATACTCTTTCCTCAAATCAAGATACATTTTCGTCGCGCCCGGATGAATGGAATACTTTGACTTATATGCTTCATCAAGTAGCACTCGTCGATAATCCCCCATCTTAGGCACCCACACTCTTCCTTGAAAGGATAAAAAACCATACGGACCTAAGGTAATAAACTCCGTTTTTCCCACCATTCGTTCTTCATGCTTATTATTAACAAAAGCTTCGATTTGAGTCTCGCCAAGCTTCACAAGAAAATTGTTAGTAATGATCATGCGTAACGATCCTACTCGTATCACCGGATGTTGACTCTTTTGACTTAACGCATCCGCGACTACATTCGCCTTACCCGGATGATAAAGTATTTCACAATCATAGTCTTTCACCACATCCATCCATCTACGTTGACGATAATTCAAATCTCTTTGATCAAAAAGATGTTTCAAACTCTTATGATCCGAATAAATCGTACACTTGACACCATACAAGTAATGGCGCCAAATTTTCAACTCATGAACAACCACCGCCAACTCAAGATCATGAGTCGGATATCTCGTTTTGTGTTCCTTTAATTGTCGGGAGGCATACGCGATGACTTTACCTCTTTGCATTAGAACACACCCGAGCCCATTTAAAGACACATCACAATAAACCGTCATGTCTTCTACCCCTTCCGGTAACACTAACACCGGAGCTTGACATAACTTCTCTTTTAACAATTGAAAAGCAATTTCTTGCTCGTTCTCCAAATTAAATCTTGCGTTCTTTCTCGTCAATTTCGTAAATGGAGAAGCGATCTTAGAAAAGTCTTGGATAAACCGACGATAATAATCGGCCAATCCCAGAAAACTTTTGATTTTCGTAGGCATAGTCGGTCGTCCCCAACTCTTTACCGTCTCTATCTTCTCCGGATCTAATTGAATACCCTCCTTGTTCATAATGTAGCCAAGGAATTGAACTTCCCTTAGACAGAATTCACATTTGGAGAATTTTGCATACAACTTCTCCTTCCACAACGTCTTTAACACACCACGCAAATGATGTTCGTGTTCCTTCATACTCTTCGAATAAACAAGTATGTCGTCAATGAACACAATTACTGACTTGTCCAACATAGGTTGGCACACTCGGTTCATAAGATCCATGAACGTCGCCGGTGCATTTGTAAGACCTAAAGGCATAACTACGAATTCAAAATGCCCATAACGCATTCGAAAAGCTGTTTTCTCAATATCTTCCTCACGGACCCGCATTTGGTGATAGCCGGACCATAGGTCGATTTTAGAGAAATACGTTGCACCTTGGAGTTGATCAAACAAATCGACAATCCTAGACAATGGAAAACGATTCTTGATCGTCACTTTGTTCAACTCCCGATAATCGATGCACAACCGCATACTACCATCATTCTTCCTCACGAATAAAACCGGAGCGCCCCATGGAGAAGCACTCGGTCGAATAAAACCCTTTTCAAGCAACTCTTGGGTTTGATTAAACAACTCTTGCATTTCCTTTGGTGCTAAACGATAAGGAGTTTTAACAATGTGGGTAGCCCCCGGAACCAACTCAATACGAAATTCAACTTGTCTCTCCGCCGGAACACCCGGTAACTCATCCGGAAAAACGTCTTCAAATTCATTTACCACCGGAATTTCACGAATGGGTGGTGGCTCTTCACGAGTATCAACAACATGGGCAAGAAAAGCCATACCACCACTAACAAGGAAACGACGTGCCCGTGCAAAAGTGCATATCGGCACAAGTCTTCTTCACTTATCGCCATGAATAATTAATTCTCCCCCACTTGGGGTCTTCACACGAATAGATTTTTCATGGCATGCAATATCGGCTCTATAACGATCGAGCCAATCCATACCAACGACAATATCAAAATCACCCAAAGTCATCGGAATGAGATCGATTTCAAAAGTTTCGGTACCAAACACAACATTACAATTTTTTCAAACATCAATCCCTAGCACCGTTTTACCATCCGCTATTTCGATTTCTACCGGATGACTTAACTTAGCTAGCGGTTTATTTAGCTTAGGCACAAATCGAGGCGACACAAAGGACAAATTAGCACCACTATCAAAAAGTATCCGTGCCGGATTAGAGTTAACCATGAAAGTACCTGAGACGACTTCATTGGATTGCTTGGCCTCATCATTTGTCATTAAATAATTTAGTCCCCTAGCCGTATCTTCCGCCTTCTCTAACTTCTTAACATGGTCATTATTCAAATCGGGACATTCTGGCCTCTTGTGCCCTTCTTTACCACAATTAAAACAAACGTTTTTGTTGGAAGATGAGTTCGTACAATCACGGGCCAAGTGCCCTTGTCGACCACAATTGTAGCACGTGGGTCCAAAACTATTAGAAGTCTCCTTTCTCACACTACCGACGCTCTCGGTCACACTCTTGCTCTTCTTGTTCCAGTGGCTAGTAGCTTCAAATTTTTGTTTGCCAAAGGTGAAGTCACTCTTTCTTGGAGCAAGCGACTCAAAACCTTTAGCGATATCAAACAATTCATCAAAAGTCTTCGCCGAATTCCTACTAATCCTTTCTTGATAGTTATCATTCAAGGTTAGGTAGAAATCTTCTATCAACATATGATCATTCCCGTCATACTCCGGGCAAAATTGGGTCCTTGATAAGAAAGTGGACTTGAGAGTGTTCAAATCCATTGACCCTTGCCTTAAAGTACGTAACTCGTCCTTAAGCTTTGAAAGATCGGCCGAAGTTCGGTACTCCTTGAAAAATTATTCTTTAAACTCGTCCTACGTCAAACTCATACTTTGTTCTTCACCATAAAGTTAGATTTTCGCGTCCCACCACAACTTGGCATCACCCCTCATCATGCTACTACCAAATCTCATCTTTTTATCGAGAGGGCACTCACTAGTACGAAAAGCCCCCTCCATATCGGAGATCCATCGAGCACTCTTGAGCGGGTCTCATTCACCTTCAAAGGTGGGAGGTTGAGCATCTTTGAAGTTTTTGTAGTGGAAGTCTCGCCTTCCAATGTTATCCTCTTTAAGAACAATCTTAACTTGTTCCTTGACTAGATTGACTACTTGTTCGTCAATCGAATCCAAGAACATCTTCTTAACATCCTTTAGGAAGGCCGCATGACGCCTTTGCATAACGGCCTCAACCTTGGTCGTAAACTCGACATCCTCGCTCGTACCCCCATCATTGTTCTCGGGTCCGTTTCTCGTCTTCATACTATAAAACGGAAAAGATTAAGCAACGAAACGAAAGGAATTAATACATATGTATATACATATACTCCACACTACCCCATCTTGCTCAAAAATCATCGTACATTGCTTGTTTGACATGATTTGAACCCGTAACAATGGTAGCTAATCATTGTTACGCGAGCACGTCGCCTTAACTTGCTAGTACAACGTCTATCTCGCTTGATGATTACAAATACAACGCAAAACAATTAGCGCATATTTAGTTTACCTAGCCCTAGGCACTAACCAATTCCCGGTCCGACCCGTCTCCTACAAGTCCCGCATAACGCGCATATACAATAAAGTCTAAGTCTAAGCACATATCTCAAGTCGCCTAAATCCCTTAGACCATGCTCTGATACCACTTGTAACAACCCAACCCAAAATAAAATCAAACACGTGAAATAATTTTTTTTTTATACAGATGGGGTGCGCGGCGCGCACATAGTCTGGCAGCCCGCTGTCCAAAAGTTTCAATTTTCGATTAAAGATCTCCCACTTCCCGACATATTTAGACGAAACGCTTTTCACATCATGTTATAATATGTAAAACTTACCCATTTCAATTATAAAACAAGTTTTACAAAACGGGGCCCACATCGGCCGTTTTACGAGTTTCATTCAAAATATACAAGTTCGACCATAAGAGTTTAAATTCCAAACGACGCTATGAGCATGGTGTTTGGGGGTTAAACTACCCAAATCTCGGTCAAACTCCAAAATCTATAACATCCAAATGCGCCCCCTACAACCAAAGCGGGATCTCTAATCCATACGAATGCCCTTACCCTTGTCTCCGCCGGAGCCTATAAAAAGATAAACAACGAGAGGGTAAGCAAAGCTTAGTGAATGATATATATATATATATATATATATATATATATATATATATATATATATATATATATATATATATATATATATATATATATATATATATATATATATATATATATATATATAATATACCTACTTGCAATCACTTACACACATACCGCATACACACTAGCAATACAATTAGCATATCATCTCAAGTACGAAGCTAATAATCTCCAACAACCCACAACTAGCGTAATCAATAACATATAATCGATATAATACAATATGCTACAATACAATACACAACCATGGTTAACCATTCTCGCGTCATTGTGTTACCGGCTCTTTGGTTCACACCATATGTAGTGACCCGAACTTTTCCATGTTTATATATATTAATTGAGATTGATATTTACATGATTAAATGTTTCCAACATGTTAAGCAATCAAACTTGTTAAGACTTGATTAATTGAAATATGTTTCATATAGACAATTGACCACCCAAGTTGACCGGTGATTCACGAACGTTAAAACTTGTAAAAACTATATGATGACATATATATGGATATATATATAGTTAACATGATACTATGATAAGTAAACATATCATTAAGTATATTAACAATGAACTACATATGTAAAAACAAGACTACTAACTTAATGATTTTTAAACGAGACATATATGTAACGATTATCGTTGTAAAGACATTTAATGTATATATATCATATTAAGAGATATTCATATATGATAATATCATGATAATATAATAATTTAAAATCTCATTTGATATTATAAACATTGGGTTAACAACATTTAAGAAGATCGTTAACCTAAAGGTTTCAAAACAACACTTACATGTAACGACTAACGATGACCTAACGACTCAGTTAAAATGTATATACATGTAGTGTTTTAATATGTATTTATACACTTTTGAAAGACTTCAATACACTTATCAAAATACTTCTACTTAACAAAAATGCTTACAATTACATCCTCGTTCAGTTTCATCAACAATTCTACTCGTATGCACCCGTATTCGTACTCGTACAATACACAGCTTTTAGATGTATGTACTATTGGTATATACACTCCAATGATCAGCTCTTAGCAGCCCATGTGAGTCACCTAACACATGTGGGAACCATCATTTGGCAACTAGCATGATATATCTCATAAAATTACAAAAATATGAGTAATCATTCATGACTTATTTACATGAAAACAAAATTACATATCCTTTATATCTAATCCATACACCAACGACCAAAAACACCTACAAACACTTTCATTCTTCAATTTTCTTCATCTAATTGATCTCTCTCAAGTTCTATCTTCAAGTTCTAAGTGTTCTTCATAAATTCTACAAGTTCTAGTTACATAAAATCAAGAATACTTTCAAGTTTGCTAGCTCACTTCCAATCTTGTAAGGTGATCATCCAACCTCAAGAAATCTTTGTTTCTTACATTAGGTTATCATTCTAATGCAAGGTAATAATCATATTCAAACTTTGGTTCAATTTCTATAACTATAACAATCTTATTTCAAGTGATGATCTTACTTGAACTTGTTTTCGTGTCATGATTCTGCTTCAAGAACTTCGAGCCATCCAAGGATCCGTTGAAGCTAGATCCATTTTTCTCTTTTCCAGTAGGTTTATCCAAGGAACTTAAGGTAGTAATGATGTTCATAACATCATTCGATTCATAAATATAAAGCTATCTTATTCGAAGGTTTAAACTTGTAATCACCAGAACATAGTTTAGTTAATTCTAAACTTGTTCGCAAACAAAAGTTAATCCTTCAAACTTGACTTTTAAAATCAACTAAACACATGTTCTATATCTATATGATATGCTAACTTAATGATTTAAAACCTGGAAACACGAAAAACACCGTAAAACCGGATTTACGCCGTCGTAGTAACACCGCGGGCTGTTTTGGGTTAGTTAATTAAAAACTATGATAAACTTTGATTTAAAAGTTGTTATTCTGAGAAAATGATTTTTATTATGAACATGAAACTATATCCAAAAATTATGGTTAAACTCAAAGTGGAAGTATGTTTTCTAAAATGGTCATCTAGACGTCGTTCTTTCAACTGAAATGACTACCTTTACAAAAACGACTTGTAACTTATTTTTCCGACTATAAACCTATACTTTTTCTGTTTAGATTAATAAAATAGAGTTCAATATGAAACCATAGCAATTTGATTCACTCAAAACGGATTTAAAATGAAGAAGTTATGGGTAAAACAAGATTGGATAATTTTTCTCATTTTAGCTACGTGAAAATTGGTAACAAATCTATTCCAACCATAACTTAATCAACTTGTATTATATATTATGTAATCTTGAGATACCATAGACACGTATACAATGTTTCGACCTATCATGTCGACACATCTATATATATTTCGGAACAACCATAGACACTCGATATGTGAATGTATAGTTAGCTATACAGGGTTGAGGTTGATTCCAAAATATATATAGTTTGAGTTGTGATCAATACTGAGATACGTATACACTGGGTCATGGATTGATTCAAGATAATATTTATCGATTTATTTCTGTACATCTAACTGTGGACAACTAGTTGTAGGTTACTAACGAGGACAGCTGACTTAATAAACTTAAAACATCAAAATATATTAAAAGTGTTGTAAATATATTTTGAAAATACTTTGATATATATGTATATATTGTTATAGGTTCGTGAATCAACCAGTGGCCAAGTCTTACTTCCCGACGAAGTAAAAATCTGTGAAAGTGAGTTATAGTTCCACTTTTAAAATCTAATATTTTTTGGGATGAGAATACATGCAGGTTTTATAAATGATTTACAAAATAGACACAAGTACGTGAAACTACATTCTATGGTTGAATTATCGAAATCGAATATGCCCCTTTTTATTAAGTCTGGTAATCTAAGAATTAGGGAACAAACACCCTAATTGACGCGAATCCTAAAGATAGATCTATTGGGCCTAACAAACCTCATCCAAAGTACCGGATGCTTTAGTACTTCGAAATTTATATCATATCCGAAGGGTGTCCCGGAATGATGGGGATATTCTTATATATGCATCTTGTTAATGTCGGTTACCAGGTGTTCACCATATGAATGATTTTTATCTCTATGTATGGGATGTGTATTGAAATATGAAATCTTGTGGTCTATTATTATGATTTGATATATATAGGTTAAACCTATAACTCACCAACATTTTTGTTGACGTTTTAAGCATGTTTATTATCAGGTGATTATTAAGAGCTTCCGCTGTCGTATACTTAAATAAGTACGAGATTTGGAGTCCATGCTTGTATGATATTGTGTAAAAACTGCATTCAAGAAACTTATTTTGTTGTAACATATTTGTATTGTAAACCATTATGTAATGGTCGTGTGTAAACAGGATATTTTAGATTATCATTATTTGATAATCTACGTACAGCTTTTAAACCTGTATTGATGAAATAAAGGTTATGGTTTGTTTTAAAATGAATGCAGTCTTTGAAAAATGTCTCATATAGAGGTCAAAACCTCGCAACGAAATCAATTAATATGGAACGTTTTTAATCAATAAGAACGGGACATTTCAGTTGTTATCAGAGCGTTGGTCTTAGAGAACCAGAATTTTGCATTAGTGTGTCTTATCGAGTTTGTTAGGATGCATTAGTGAGTCTGGACTTCGACCGTGTTTACTTGAAAAATGATTGCTTAACAAATTTTGTTGGAAACTATATATTTTTAACATGTGAATATTATGTGATATATTAATCTCTTAACGCGTTTGATATTATGTGATAGATGTCTACCTCTAGAACAAGTCCCATTGACTCACCTAATAATAATGAAGAGTCAAATGTAAATTGGAATGATTCGTGGACTGATTCACAAGTTCCCGAAGAGGAACCGGAAGAAGAGTCGGAACCGGAAGAAGAATCCTAACCGGAAGAAGAATCGGAACCGGATGAAGAAATAGAACCGGTGGGGAAAATAATAAAACGGTTAAGTAAAAGAAAATCCTCAACCAACCGACCAAGGTTAATTATGGTCAATGGTGTTTCCACCAAGGAAGCAAAATATTGGAATGATTACCAATTCTCCGATGAATCGGATTCCGAGAATTCCGATGATGTTATAGAAATTACCCCAACTGAATTTAAAAAGGCAAAAGAAAATAATAAGGGAAAGGGCATAAAAATAGAGAAATCTAATTCCAACCCCGATGAACTTTATATGTATCGTCAACCCCCGCAGTCCTTAAGTTGTAACAATGACCCGGGAACCTCTAAACCACCAGGTTTTTCTAAACCAATGTGGAAAATGACGGCTCGTATTAGGGGAACATCATATATCCCTAGAAACTTGGCAAAACGAAACAAAACTGAAGAAGAAGAAACAAGCGAGTCGGAATAAGATAGTTGTATTCGTGTTGTGAAATATATGTAATATAGTGTGCTTATGCTTTATGATATATGTAAAAAAAATTGCTTGTATTAATAAGTATTTTTTTTTTATGAATCTAACTCTTGTCTATTTTACAGTATAAAAACACAAAATGGATAGACAACCCAATATTTTAAGAGACCTACCCGGAGACATGATTGATGAAATCTTGTCTAGAGTCGGTCAGAATTCTTCGGCACAACTATTTAAGGCAAGATCAGTTTGTAAGACATTCGAAGAACGTTCCAAGAATGCCTTGGTTTATAAAACGCTTTCGTTCGAAAGATGGGGGATATCACATTGGGAAATCCATAAGTTACGATGTGTTTACTTTGACGCATATATTGCGGGGAACCCAAATGCTATTTTACGCAATGGGTTAAGAAATTATTTTGACTCAATATATCCGAATATTGGACTTCGTAATTTAGAAAAAGCGGCTAACATGCAACATAAAGAAGCATGTTATGCTTACGGATTAGTAATGTTCGCTTCTCACCAAAGTGAGAACAAGGACATCGGGCTACAACTATTAAACAAAACGTTCCCACAAGTGACGGAGTCGGTAATTGGGTAAGAAATGAGGTTTTTAGATTGTTACGGGACTGTTGGACATTACGTAACCCTCGTCCCTTTGACGACGTTACAACACGCTGTCTTATCAACGGCCATAACGGTTATGTTCCATAAGACCAAGGATGGGAAGTAATCCTAGTAAAACCAGAATGCATGACTTGTTTCTGGACGTATGAATTAAGTGTCTTTATTGCCTTTGCTGAACGACTTGTGTACTAGCTAGAATTATCTTCACAACCATCTTGTATCAAATTTATTGTGTGCTATATTTCATGCTATATGTAAAATAAGCGGTATTGTAAGTTTGTAAAATATTGTGTAAAAGTTTGAACGCGAAATATTATTATAATCAGTTTTTCATATAGAATTGTAGTAGTTGAATTGTATATTAGCTACTAAGTATGAACTTAACGGGTAGGTACTACCCGAATTTAAACTTATAAAACGCTAATATGAAGAAAAAGCTTTTATAAATGAGTTCATATTATGCTACGAAATACTATTAACTACTCTTAATATTCTGTATGATTAACTTGTTCCATTTGACTATTTTGAAGGAAATGGCACCGACTACTAGACACACCGTGAATCTGAATGAAGAGGAATTCCGTACTTTTCTAGCTTCAAACATAGCCGCAGTACAGGCTGCGCTACATACCAACAATAACCTTGGATCTAGCAATACAGGAAATCGTGTAGGATGCACCTACAAAGAATTCACTGCCTGCAAACCTTTGGAATTTGATGGAACCGAAGTACCGATCGGATTGAAACGGTGGACGAATCGGTGTTTGCCATAAGTAAGTGTACTGAAGAGGACAAAGTGAAGTATGCTACGCATACCTTCACAGGTTCTGCGTTAACATGGTGGAATACCTATCTAGAGCAAGTGGGACAAGACGATGCGTACGCACTACCGTGGTCAGCATTCAAGCACTTGATGAACGAGAAGTACCGTCCCAGAACCGAGGTCAATAAGCTCAAGACAGAACTTAGAGGGTTACGAACCCAAGGATTTGATATTACCACGTACGAAAGACGATTCACAGAATTGTGCCTATTGTGTCCGGGAGCATTCGAAGATGAGGAAGAGAAGATCGACGCGTTTGTGAAAGGATTACCAGAAAGAATCCAAGAAGATATAAGTTCACACGAGCCCGCCTCCATACAACAGGCATGTAGAATGGCTCACAAACTAGTGAACCAGATTGAAGAAATAATTAAAGAACAAACTGCTGAAGAGGCCAATGTGAAGCAAGTCAAAAGAAAGTGGGAGGAAAACGGTGATAAGAATCACCAATACAACAACAACAGCAATTACAACAATAATCGCAACAATTATCCCAACAATCGCAACATCAATCGCAACTACAACAAACGGCCCAACAACAACAACAACAACAACAACAGCAACTACAACAATCATCCCAACAACAATAATAACCGCAACAACAACAATCAGAAGCAGCTATGCTAAAGGTGTGAAAAGTATCACTCGGGGTTCTGCACCAAATTTTGCAACAAGTGTAAAAGAAATGGTCATAGCGCGGCGAAGTGTGAGGTCTACGGACCAGGGGTTAATAGAACGAAAGGAACAGATGGTGTCGGAACGAGTAATGGCGGAGCAAGTAGTGTCGGAGCAAGTTATGCCAATGTAGTTTGTTATAAATGTGGAAAACCGGGCTACATTATTAGAAATTGCCCGAACCAGGAGAACACGAATGGACAAGGCCGCGGAAGAGTTTTCAATATTAATGCAGCAGAGGCACAGGAAGACCCGGAGCTTGTTACGGGTACGTTTCTTATTGACAATAAATCTGCTTACGTTTTATTTGATTCGGGTGCGGATAGAAGCTATATGAGTAGAGATTTTTGTGCTAAATTAAGTTGTCCATTGACGCCTTTGGATAGTAAATTTTTACTCGAATTAGCAAATGGTAAATTAATTTCAGCAGATAATATATGTCGGAATCGAGAAATTAAACTGGTAAGCGAAACATTTAAGATTGACTTGATACCAGTAGAGTTAGGGAGTTTTGATGTGATAATCGATATGGACTGGTTGAAAGAAGTGAAAGCAGAGATCGTTTGTTACAAAAATTCAATTCGCATTATACGAGAAAAAGGAAAACCCTTAATGGTGTACGGAGAAAAGGGCAACACGAAGCTACATCTTATTAGTAATTTGAAGGCACAAAAACTAATAAGAAAAGGTTGCTATGCTGTTCTAGCACACGTCGAGAAAGTACAAACTGAAGAAAAGAGCATCAATGATGTTCCCATTGCAAAAGAATTTCCCGATGTATTTCTGAAAGAATTACCGGGATTACCCCCACATCGATCCGTTGAATTTCAAATAGATCTTGTACCAGGAGCTGCACCAATAGCTCGTGCTCCTTACAGACTCGCACCCAGCGAGATGAAAGAACTGCAAAGCCAATTACAAGAACTTTTAGAGCGTGGTTTCATTCGACCAAGCACATCACCGTGGGGAGCTCCTGTTTTGTTTGTCAAGAAGAAAGATGGTACATTCAGGTTGTGTATCGACTACCGAGAGTTGAACAAACTTACCATCAAGAACCGCTACCCACTACCAAGAATCGACGACTTATTTGATCAACTACAAGGCTCGTCTGTTTATTCAAAGATTGACTTACGTTCCGGGTATCATCAAATGCGGGTGAAAGAAGATGATATTCCAAAGACTGCTTTCAGAACACGTTACGGTCATTACGAGTTTATGGTCATGCCGTTTAGTTTAACTAATGCACCAGCTATGTTCATGGACCTTATGAACTGAGTGTGTGGACCATACCTTGACAAGTTTGTCATTGTTTTCATTGATGACATACTTATTTACTCAAAGAATGACCAAGAACACGGTGAACATTTGAGAAAGGTGTTAGAAGTATTGAGGAAGGAAGAATTGTACGCTAAATTTTCAAAGTGTGCATTTTTGGTTGGAAGAAGTTCAATTCCTCGGTCACATAGTGAACAAAGAAGGTATTAAGGTGGATCCGGTAAAGATAGAAACTGTTGAAAAGTGGGAAACCCCAAAAACTCTGAAACACATACGCCAGTTTTTAGGACTAGCTGGTTACTACAGAAGGTTCATCCAAGACATTTCCAGAATAGCAAAACCCTTGACTGCATTAACGCATAAAGGGAAGAAATTTGAATGGAATGATGAACAAGTGAAAGCGTTTTAGTTATTTAAGAAAAAGCTAACTACGGAACCTATATTGTCATTGCCTGAAGGGAATGATGATTTTGTGATTTATTGTGACGCATCAAAGCAAGGTCTCGGTTGTGTATTAATGCAACGAACGAAGGTGATTGCTTATGCATCTAGACAATTGAAGATTCACGAGCAAAATTATACGATGCATGATTTGGAATTAGGCGCGGTTTTTTTTGCATTAAAGACTTGGAGGCACTACTTATATGGGGTCAAAAGTATTATATATACCGACCACAAAAGTCTTCAACACATATTTAATCAGAAACAACTGAATATGAGGCAGCGTAGGTGGATTGAATTGTTGAATGATTACGACTTTGAGATTCGTTACCACCCGGGGAAGGTAAATGTTGTAGCCGATGCCTTGAGCAGGAAGGACAGAGAACCCATTCGAGTAAAATCTATGAATATAATGATTCATAATAACCTTACTACTCAAATAAAGGAGGCGCAACAAGGAGTTTTAAAAGAGGGAAATTTAAAGGATGAAATACCCAAAGGATCGGAGAAGCATCTTAATATTCGGGAAGACGGAACCCGGTATAGGGCTGAAAGGATTTAGGTACCAAAATTTGGAGATATGAGAGAAATGGTACTTAGAGAATCTCATAAAACCAGATACTCAATACATCCTGGAACGGGGAAGATGTACAAGGATCTCAAGAAATATTTTTGGTGGCCGGGTATGAAAGCCGATGTTGCTAAATACGTAGGAGAATGTTTGACGTGTTCTAAGGTCAAAGCTGAGCATCAGAAACCATCAGGTCTACTTCAACAACCCGAAATCCTGGAATGGAAATGGGAAAACATTACCATGGATTTCATCACTAAATTGCCAAGGACTGCAAGTGGTTTTGATACTATTTGGGTAATAGTTGATCGTCTCACCAAATCAGCACACTTCCTGCCAATAAGAGAAGATGACAAGATGGAGAAGTTAGCACGACTGTATTTGAAGGAAGTCATCTCCAAACATGGAATACCAATCTCTATTATCTCTGATAGGGATGGCAGATTTATTTCAAGATTCTGGCAGACATTACAGCAAGCATTAGGAACTCGTCTAGACATGAGTACTGCCTATCATCCACAAACTGATGGGCAGAGCGAAAGGACGATACAAACGCTTGAAGACATGCTACGAGCATGTGTTATTGATTTTGGAAACAGTTGGGATCGACATCTACCGTTAGCAGAATTTTCCTACAACAACAGCTACCATTCAAGCATTGAGATGGTGCCGTTTGAAGCACTTTATGGTAGAAAGTGCAGGTCTCTGATTTGTTGGAGTGAAGTGGGGGATAGACAGATTACGGGTCCGGAGATTATACAAGAAACTACCGAGAAGATCATCCAAATTCAACAACGGTTGAAAACCGCCCAAAGTCGACAAAAGAGCTACGCTGACATTAAAAGAAAAGATATAGAATTTGAAATTGGAGAGATGGTCATGCTTAAAGTTGCACCTTGGAAAGGCATTGTTCGATTTGGTAAACGAGGGAAATTAAATCCAATGTATATTGGACCATTCAAGATTATTGATCGTGTCGGACCAGTAGCTTACCGACTTGAGTTACCTCAACAACTCGCGGCTGTACATAACACTTTCCACGTCTCGAATTTGAAGAAATGTTTTGCTAAAGAAGATCTCACTATTCCGTTAGATGAAATCCAAATCAACGAAAAAATCCAATTCATCGAAGAACCCGTCGAAATAATGGATCGTGAGGTTAAAAGACTTAAGCAAAACAAGATACTAATTGTTAAGGTTCGATGGAATGCTCGTAGAGGACCCGAGTTCACCTGGGAGCATGAAGATTAAATGAAGAAGAAATACCCGCATCTATTTCCAGAAGATTCGTCAACACCTTCAACAGCTTAAAATTTCGGGACGAAATTTATTTAACGGGTAGGTACTGTAGTGACCCAAACTTTTCCATGTTTATATATATTAATTGAGATTGATATTTACATGATTAAATATTTCCAACATGTTAAGCAATCAAACTTGTTAAGACTTGATTAATTGAAATATGTTTCATATAGACAATTGACCACCCAAGTTGACCGGTGATTCACGAACGTTAAAACTTGTAAAAACTATATGATGACATATATATGGATATATATATATATATATATATATATATATATATATATATATATATATATATATATATATATATATATAGTTAACACGATACTATGATAAGTAAACATATCATTAAGTATATTAACAATGAACTACATATGTAAAAACAAGACTACTAACTTAATGATTTTTAAACGAGACATATATGTAACGATTATCGTTGTAAAGACATTTAATATATATATATATCATATTAAGAGATATTCATAGATGATAATATCATGATAATATAATAATTTAAAATCTCATTTGATATTATAAACATTGGGTTAACAACATTTAACAAGATCGTTAACCTAAAGGTTTCAAAACAACACTTACATGTAACAACTAACGATGACTTAACGACTCAGTTAAAATGTATATACATGTAGTGTTTTAATATGTATTTATACACTTTTGAAAGACTTCAATACACTTATCAAAATACTTCTACTTAACAAAAATGCTTACAATTACATCCTCGTTCAGTTTCATCAACAATTCTACTCGTATGCACCCGTATTCGTACTCATACAATACACAGCTTTTAGATGTATGTACTATTGGTATATACACTCCAATGATCAGCTCTTAGCAGACCATGTGAGTCACCTAACACATGTGAGAACCATTATTTGGCAACTAGCATGAAATATCTCATAAAATTACAAAAATATGAGTAATCATTCATGACTTATTTACATGAAAACAAAATTACATATCCTTTATATCTAATCCATACACCAACGACCAAAAACACCTAAAAAAACTTTCATTCTTCAATTTTCTTCATCTAAGTGATCTCTCTCAAGTTCTATCTTCAAGTTCTAAGTGTTCTTCATAAATTCTACAAGTTCTAGTTACATAAAATCAAGAATACTTTCAAGTTTACTAGCTCACTTCCAATCTTGTAAGGTGATCATCCAACCTCAAGAAATCTTTGTTTCTTACAGTAGGTTATCATTCTAATACAAGGTAATAATCATATTCAAACTTTGGTTCAATTTCTATAACTATAACAATCTTATTTCAAGTGATAATCTTACTTGAACTTGTTTTCGTGTCATGATTCTGCTTCAAGAACTTCGAGCCATCCAAGGATCCGTTGAAGCTAGATCCATTTTTCACTTTTCCAGTAGGTTTATCCAAGGAACTTAAGGTAGTAATGATGTTTATAACATCATTCGATTCATACATATAAAGCTATCTTATTCGAAGGTTTAAACTTGTAATCACTAGAACATAGTTTAGTTAATTCTAAACTTGTTCGCAAATAAAAGTTAATCCTTCTAACTTGACTTTTAAAATCAACTAAAAACATGTTCTATATCTATATGATATGCTAACTTAATGATTTAAAACCTGGAAGCACGAAAAACACCGTAAAACCGGATTTACGCCGTCGTAGTAACACCGCGGGCTGTTTTGGGTTAGTTAATTAAAAACTATGATAAACTTTGATTTAAAAGTTGTTATTCTGAGAAAATGATTTTTATTATGAACATGAAACTATATCCAAAAATTATGGTTAAACTCAAAGTGGAAGTATGTTTTCTAAAATGGTCATCTAGACGCCGTTCTTTCGACTGAAATGACTACCTTTACAAAAACGACTTGTAACTTATTTTTCCGACTATAAACCTATACTTTTTCTGTTTAGATTCATAAAATAGAGTTCAATATGAAACCATAGCAATTTGATTCACTCAAAACGGATTTAAAATGAAGAAGTTATGGGTAAAACAAGATTGGATAATTTTTCACATTTTAGCTACGTGAAAATTGGTAACAAATCTATTCCAACCATAACTTAATCAACTTGTATTGTATATTATGTAATCTTGAGATACCATAGACACGTATACAATGTTTCAACCTATCATGTCGACACATCTATATATATTTCGGAACAACCATAGACACTCTATATGTGAATGTTGGAGTTAGCTATACAGGGTTGAGGTTGATTCCAAAATATATATAGTTTGAGTTGTGATCAATACTGAGATACGTATACACTGGGTCGTGGATTGATTCAAGATAATATTTATCGATTTATTTCTGTACATCTAACTGTGGACAACTAGTTGTAGGTTACTAACGAGGACAGCTGACTTAATAAACTTAAAACATCAAAATATATTAAAAGTGTTGTAAATATATTTTGAACATACTTTGATATATATGTATATATTGTTATAGGTTCGTGAATCAACCAGTGGCCAAGTCTTACTTCCCGACGAAGTAAAAATCTGTGAAAGTGAGTTATAGTCCCACTTTTAAAATCTAATATTTTTTGGGATGAGAATACATGCAGGTTTTATAAATGATTTACAAAATAGACACAAGTACGTGAAACTACATTCTATGGTTGAATTATCGAAATCGAATATGCCCCTTTTTATTAAGTCTGGTAATCTAAGAATTAGGGAACAGACACCCTAATTGACGCGAATCCTAAAGATAGATCTATTAGGCCTAACAAACCCCATCCAAAGTACCGGATGCTTTAGTACTTCGAAATTTATATCATATCCGAAGGGTGTCCCGGAATGATGGGGATATTCTTATATATGCATCTTGTTAATGTCGGTTACCAGGTGTTCACCATATGAATGATTTTTATCTCTATGTATGGGATGTGTATTGAAATATGAAATCTTGTGGTCTATTATTATGATTTGATATATATAGGTTAAACCTATAACTCACCAACATTTTTGTTGACGTTTTAAGCATGTTTATTCTCAGGTGATTATTAAGAGCTTCCGCTGTCGCATACTTAAATAAGGACGAGATTTGGAGTCCATGCTTGTATGATATTGTGTAAAAACTGCATTCAAGAAACTTATTTTGTTGTAACATATTTGTATTGTAAACCATTATGTAATGGTCGTGTGTAAACAGGATATTTTAGATTATCATTATTTGATAATCTACGTAAAGCTTTTAAACCTTTATTGATGAAATAAAGGTTATGGTTTGTTTTAAAATGAATGCAGTCTTTGGAAAATATCTCATATAGAGGTCAAAACCTCGCAACGAAATCAATTAATATGGAACGTTTTTAATCAATAAGAACGGGACATTTCACCATACGCATCGGTTATGATTCTACCGGCTCTTTGGTTCACATCACAACCCGAGTCATACTCGCGTTAAAGTGCTACCGGTTCTTTGGTTCACACTCTAACAACTCGTGCCGTAGTGCTACCGGCTCTTTGGTTCACACTACAACACACGTACTATAACGCTACGGGCTCTTTGGTTCACATCATAGCACAATCGCACATACTATGACACTACCAGCTCTTTGGTTCATACCATAGCATACAAATAAATACATTATATACATACGCATATAATCATTCCACTAACCTTAATGCCATCGGTGAATGTTTTATACTTCCGCAAGCTTCAAGGCAAAGTACCTAATACAATAAGTACTCAATCAACACACAAACTAGTTGGATTAAATACCAACAATTCACTTATGTGCATTTAATGACTCAAATGCATTAAACGCCCCATTATCGCCAAAACCGTCCCATTAAGGTCAAGACCATCTGTAAGATCCTCTTTTCTTTTGGTTTGGACGCCGTCCAAAAATTTGGGACGCCGTCCCATTATGAAGGCCTGGACGCCGTCCAAATATCTGGGACGCCGTCCCCTTGTGAAGTCCTGGACGCCGTCCAGAAATTTGGACGCCGTCCAGATGGTCTGACGAGCCAGCCTTTGTATTTTTAGTTATTTAGTTGGGCAATTTGGTAATTTCACATGTATGGACGACTTAAGGGCCTTAGGATCAGTTTGGTGAGCTCATTACTTCATTTCTCAACCACCAAACATCATCCATTCATTCTAGAGAGAGAGGGGGCGATTAAGTGTGAGAAAGCTTAAATCGGGGAAGAAGAAGCTCATTTCGGGTTAGAACTCGGGAGTTAAAGTTGTTCATCTCCTCGTTAGCTTCGTTTTGATTGTTGTGGTAAGCCCTAAACTTGATTACCTTAGTTTAATGTGTTTAAGGGTTAGGGTTTGGGTTAGTATTGCACATAAAACCCATTTGTGAGTAATTTGGGGTTTTTGGGTAAGTTTGGGTCATGAAGACCCAAATGGTGACTAACCTAGGGTTTTGAAAGGGTAAATGGTGTAAATGGGTCTTAAAGACCTTAGTAAATACTAATACACTTATAGTTAATGTTAGTGAGTGTGATTTGGGTTGTGGGTGACCCAAATGGGTGTGTTGACCTAGAAATGGGTCAAGTGGGTCTTTGATGACCTAGGTTGTCTTGCATGTATGAAAACGAGTTAACTTTGTGGTTAAAAGTGTGTTAATACCTTAATTGGCTAAAGTTAGGGTTTTTGGTGAAGTTAACCCATTATTAGGGTTAAAGGTGCAAAATGGGTCGGGATTGCACTTAGGGTCAAAAGACTCTAGATTGTTAAGTGAGTTGCTTGACCGACTTGAGTTGTGAATTGATTATGTGCTAAAATGTCATAGGTACGTTACATTGACGTTGCAAGTTCGGTTATCTTACACGAAGACTTTGAGGTGAGTGGAATAATTATATGCGTATGTATATAATGTATCTATTTGTTGTAGCGTGAAAGGTGTAGTGTCGAGGTGTTAAGACACCACGTTTCACGTGAAGAGTGTAGCATCGAGGTGTTAAGATGCCACCTAGGAGTGTAGTGTCGAGGTGTTAAGACAACACTCCATAAAATAATGAGTGTTGCATCGAGGTGTTAAGATGCCACTCGGGGTGATGTGCTGAGGTGTTAAGGTACCACCCTAGGGGTTAGTGGTGCGAGGTGTTAAGTGCCCTAACGGATGTTACGAACACCGATGGCGTTTTCGCGAGCGTCGTTCCCTTGTACTATTGGTTAACCATGGTTATTTGTGTTGTAAGCATATTATATTATTCGAGTTATATTTATATGCGGATGTTATGCTAGCTTGGGGGTATTGGTGAATCATAGCTTGTTATTGCGTCGATAAGCTAATGTTGTTTGCTAGCATGTTTGCGGTTGTGTAAGTGTATGCAAGTAGGTATAATTATATATGTATTCGTATAATTATTGCATTCACTAAGCTTTGCTTACCCTCTCGTTGTTTACTTTTTTTATAGGCTCGGGCGTTGACAAGGGTAAGAGCGTTCAATTGGATTAGTGATCTCCCGCTTGTTTTGTTAGGGGATGCTTTTGGGTGTTAGCTTTTGAAGTTCGATCGAGATTGGGTAGTTTAACCCCAAACACCATGCTCTAGTGTCGTTTGGAACTTAGACTTATATTTGGTCGAAACTTTTATTTTAGAACGAAACTCGTAAAATGGGCGATGTGGACCCGTTGATGTAAAACTTGATTTGATGATGAAAATCTCTTAGTTTCACTTATATTTACTTGTGGTAAAAAGGTTTCCGTTTGAAAGTGTCGGGAAGCGGGTTTTCCGCTCGTGTGAGTTGGACCCGTGATCAGTGGCTGGAAGGCCATTGGGACGCCGTCCTAATTCCTTGGACGCCGTCCCAGTTGGTTGAGCTGGACGCCGTCCCATAACTCTGGACGCCGTCCCACCCTTCTGAGCTGGACGCCGTCCAGGATTCTGGACGCCGTCCAGATGCACTGCCTTAAATTTTTTTTTTTTTGGTACGCGTTTTGAGTTTATGAAGTCGGGTTGTTACAAGTGGTATCAGAGCATGGTCTAAGGGATTTAGGCGACTTGAGATAGGTGCCTAGACTTAGACTTAATTGTGTGAGCGCTTTATACGGGACTTGTAGGACTTTGGGTCTAATCGGGAATTGTTAGTGCTTTGGTTTATGAGAATTAACCTTGAGCTAATTGTTTTGTATTGTGTTTAGCAATCATCAAGCAAGATGGACGTTGTACTAGCAAGTGAATGCGACGTGCTCGCATAACAACGAGTAGCTACCGTTGTTACGGGTGCAAATCGTGTTAAACAAGCAATGTACGACGATTGTTGAGCGAGATGGAGTAGTGTGGCATATATGTATATACATATGTAATTTGTCCTTTCGTTTTTGTGGTTTAACCTATTTTTTTTTTATAGAATGAAGACGAGAAACGGTCCCGATCATGATAACGGAAGTACAAGCGAGGACGCCGAGTTTTCGGCCAAGGTTGAGGCCGTCTTTAAAAAGTTAAAAGCGGATTTTCTTACGAACGTCCGAAAGGTCTTTCAAGATTCAGTCGATGGGCAGGTGACCGATTTGATAAATGAACGAATGAAGGCCACTATCGAAGAGGCCCCTGATGCTAGAAAAATTTATCCTCGTGGTGAAGGAGGTGAAGGAAGGCGGGACTTCCACTACAAGAATTTCAAGGATGCTCAACCCCCGATGTTTAATGGGGTACGAGATCCTTTAAAAAGTACATGTTAGATCTCCGACATCGAGGGAGCTTTCCGTACCTCGGAATGTCCCCCCGAGAAGAAGGCGAGGGATGGCTCTAGCATGCTACGAGAAGAGGCTAAGTTATGGTGAGATGATAAAATCAACTTGTATGGTGAGGAACAATGTATGGG
The DNA here is from genome assembly GCF_046630445.1 of Rutidosis leptorrhynchoides. NCBI lineage: Eukaryota > Viridiplantae > Streptophyta > Magnoliopsida > Asterales > Asteraceae > Rutidosis > Rutidosis leptorrhynchoides. Next base: position 181,033,048 of record NC_092338.1, on the reverse strand, counting down.
CTTGATGTGGGAAGAGTTTAAGAAGGAGTTTTTCAAGGAATACCGAACTTCTTCCGATCTCGATAGAATCCGGGACGAGTTGCACCATTTGCAACAAGGCTCAATGGACTTAGTTACTCTTAAGTCTACATTATTGGCAAAGACTCGTTTTTGCCCGGAATATGTTGGTGATGATCATAAGCTCATGAAGGATTTCTAACGTACTTTGAATGATGAGTACAGGGGGAAGATTAGTCGGGGTATGGCTAAGTCTTTTGATGAATTGTTCGAGTTGGCTCGGGGTTTTGAGCCGGAGGTTCCAAGAAAGAGTGATTTCATGTTTTCCAAAAGAAAATTTGAGGGTTTTAGTTACTCTAACGCCTCAAGCAAGAAGAGCAAGAGCAAGAGGGGGGCCGAAAGTGTCAATAGTGCAAAGAAGGGCACTACCGGCGGGTTTTCTTATACGTGCTACAATTGTGGGCAACCGGGTCATATGGCTCGTGAGTGTCCGAAACCACGTTCCGGAAACAAAGTCACTTGTTTTAATTGCGGCAAAGAGGGGCATAAGAAGCCGGAGTGTCCCGATTTGCGAAATGATAATGTGAAACGGTTAGAGAAGGCGGCGGGTACAGCTAGGGGTCGCAACTATTTGATGACCAATGATGAAGCCAAACAATCGCACGAAGTTGTCTCAGGTACTTACATGGTTAATTCTAATCCGACAAGGATTCTTTTCGATAGCGGTGCAAATTTGTCGTTTGTGTCTCCTAAATTTGTGCCTAAACTTAATAGACCGTTAGCTAAGTTAAGTCGTCCGATAGAAGTCGAAATAGCGGACGGCAAGACGGTGCTAGTGGTTGATGTGTGTGAAAATTGTGATGTTGTTTTTGGTGCCGAAACCTTTAAAATTGATCTTATTCCAATGACCTTGGGCGACTTTGATATTGTCGTTGGTATGGATTGGCTCGATCGTTATAGAGCCGATATTGCATGCCATAATAAGTTTATTCGTGTGAAGACCCTAAGTGGGGGAGAGTTAATTATTCATGGTGATAAGCGAAGGAGACCGGTGCCAATATGCACTTTTGCACGGGCACGTCGTTTTGTTGTTACTGGTGGCATGGCTTTCCTTGCTCATGTTGTTGATACTCGCAATGAGCCACCACCTATTCGTGAAATTCCGGTTGTTAGTGAATTCAAAGACGTTTTTCCGGACGAATTACCGGGTGTTCCGGCGGAAAGACAAGTTGAATTTCGCATCGAGTTGGTTCCGGGGGCTACCCCTATTGCTAAAACTCCTTATCGTTTAGCGCCAACGGAGATGCAAGAGTTGTTAAATCAAATTCAAGAATTGCTCGAGAAGGGTTTTATTCGACCGAGTGCTTCGCCATGGGGCGCTCCGGTGTTATTTGTGAAGAAGAAAGATGGTAGTATGCGTATGTGCATTGATTACCGTGAGTTGAATAAAGTGACGATCAAGAATCGTTATCCATTACCTAGGATTGACTATTTATTTGATCAACTCCAAGGTGCAACGTATTTCTCTAAGATCGACCTACGGTCCGGCTATCACCAAATGCGGGTCCGTGAGGAAGACATAGAGAAAACGGCTTTTCGAACGCGTTACGGGCACTATGAGTTTGTAGTTATGCCCTTTGGTCTTACGAATGCACCGGCGGCATTCATGGATCTTATGAACCGAGTGTGCCAACCTATGTTGGACAAGTCGGTAATAGTATTCATTGACGACATACTAGTCTACTCGAAAAGTATGAACGAACATGAACATCACTTGCGTGAGGTATTGAAGATGCTACGAAAGGAGAAGTTGTATGCAAAGTTCTCCAAATGTGAATTATGGCTAAGGGAAGTTCAATTCCTTGGTCATATTGTGAACGAAAATGGTATTCAAGTAGATCCGGGGAAGATCGAGACGGTGAAGAGTTGGGGACGACCAACTACGCCTACGAAAATCCGAAGTTTTCTCGGATTGGCCGGTTATTATCGTCGGTTTATCCAAGACTTTTCTAAGATTGCTTCTCCATTGACGAAATTGACAAGGAAGAATGCGAGGTTTGGTTGGGAGAACAAGCAAGAAATTGCTTTTCAATTGTTAAAAGAGAAGTTGTGTCAAGCTCCGGTGTTAGTGTTACCGGAAGGTGTTGAAGACATGGTGGTTTATTGTGATGCTTCCTTAAATGGTCTCGGGTGTGTTCTAATACAAAGAGGTAAAGTCATCGCTTATGCCTCTCGACAATTAAAGGAACATGAAACGAGATATCCGACTCATGATCTTGAGTTGGCGGCGGTTGTGCATGCGTTGAAAATTTAGCGCCATTACTTGTATGGTGTCAAGTGTACGATTTATTCGGGTCATAAGAGTTTGAAACACCTCTTTAATCAACGAGATTTGAATTATCGCCAACGTAGGTGGATGGATGTGGTGAAAGACTACGATTGTGAGATACTTTATCATCCGGGTAAGGCGAATGTTGTCGCGGATGCGTTGAGTCGAAAGAGTCAACATCCGGAGATAAAAGTGGGGTCGTTACGTTTGATTATTACCAACAATTTTCTTGAAAAGCTTGGTGAGATTCAAATAGAGGCTTATGTTCACAACAAGTATACGGAACGAATCGTGGGCCAATCGGAGTTCATTACTATGGGCTCGCGTGGTTTGTTGTCCTTTTAAGGAAGGGTGTGGGTGCCTAAGATGGGTGATTACCGACGAGTGCTACTTGATGAAGCACATAAGTCAAAATACTCCATTCATCCGGGCGTGACGAAAATGTATCTTGACTTGAAGAAAGATTATTGGTGGCCGGGCATGAAACGTGATGTTGTGAAGTATGTTGAGCAATGCGTCACGTGTTTGCAAGTAAAAGCCGAACACCAAAAGCCGTATGGTAAATTGCAACCGTTAGAAATCCCGAAATGGAAATGGGAGCACATTACCATGGATTTCATTACAAAGTTACCTAAAACGGCGAGAACCCAATTCGATTCGATTTGGGTTATAGTTGACCGATTGACAAAGAGCGCTTTGTTTCTTCCCATTAAAGAAGCGATATCGTCGGAAACCTTGGCTAAGTTGTTTATCAAGGAAGTGGTCTCGCGACATGGGGTTCCTATATCTATTATTTCGGATCGAGATACCCGTTTTACATCTCGGTTTTGGGAAAAGTTTCATGAAGATATGGGTACACAATTGAAGTTGAGCACGGCGTATCATCCTCAAACGGACGGTCTAACCGAACGTACGAATCAAACTTTGGAAGATATGTTACGGGCATGCATCATTGACTTTGGTGGTAGTTGGGATGAGCATTTGCCTTTGGTGGAATTCTCGTACAATAATAGTTATCATAATAGTATCGGGATGCCACCTTACGAAATGCTTTATGGGCGTAGGTGTCGAACTCCCGTTTGTTGGGGAGAAGTGGGTCAAAGAGAGATCGGGAGTACCGATTTGGTTTTAGAGAAAAATAGCAAGATCGATTTGATTCGGGAACATTTGAAGAAGGCTCAAGATAGGCAAAAGTCGTATGCCGATAGACGTAGGCGATTGATTGAGTTCCAAGAAGGCGATATGGTGATGCTTAAGGTTTCGCCATGGAAGGGTATTATTCGATTTCGAAAACGGGGAAAGTTAGCTCCTCGGTTTATTGGGCCATTCAAGGTTTTAGCTCGTGTTGGTGAAGTTGCATATCGATTGGAATTACCCGAAGAGCTTGCGGGGATCCATAATACATTTCATGTTTCCCACCTCCGTAAGTGTCTTGCGGATGATTCCTCATGGATGCCTTTAGACGAGATCCAGCTAAACAACAAGTTAGAATATGTCAAGGAACCGATTACTATCCTTGACGAGAAGGTGAAAATGTTGAGGAATAAAGAGGTGAGAACTTTCAAGGTTCAATGGCGGCGAAGTAAAGGTTCCGAGTCTACTTGGGAGCCCGAAGAGTTTGTTTTGGTTTATCTTCCTGCTTGTCATGCGGCGTGGATTGCGAGGTCGCAATCCGGTTCAAGTGGGGGAGAGTTGTAAGATCCTGTTTTCTTTTGGTTTGGATGCCGTCCAAAAATCTGGGACGCCGTCCCATTATGAAGGCCTGGACGCCGTCCAAATATCTGGGACGTCGTCCCCTTGTGAAGTCCTGGACGCCGTCCAGAAATCTGGACGCCGTCCAGATGGTCTGACGAGCCAGCCTTTGTATTTTTAGTTATTTAGTTGGGCAATTTGGTAATTTCACATGTATGGACGACTTAAGGGCCTTAGGATCAGTTTGGTGAGCTCATTACTTCATTTCTCAACCACCAAACATCATCCATTCATTCTAGAGAGAGAGGGGGTGGTTAAGTGTGAGAAAGCTTAAGTCGAGGAAGAAGAAGCTCATTTCGGGTTAGAACTCGGGAGTTAAAGTTGTTCATCTCCTCGTTAGCTTCGTTTTGATTGTTGTTGTAAGCCCTAAACTTGATTACCTTAGTTTAATGTGTTTAAGGGTTAGGGTTTGGGTTAGTATTGCACATAAAACCCATTTGTGAGTAATTTGGGGTTTTTGGGTAAGTTTGGGTCATGAAGACCCAAATGGTGACTAACCTAGGGTTTTGAAAGGGTAAATGGTGTAAATGGGTCTTAAAGACCTAAGTAAATACTAATACACTTATAGTTAATGTTAGTGAGTGTGATTTAGGTTGTGGGTGACCCAAATGGGTGTGTTGACCTAGAAATGGGTCAAGTGGGTTTTTGATGACCTAGGTTGTCTTGCATGTATGAAAACGAGTTAACTTTGTGGTTAAAAGTGTGTTAATAACTTAATTGGCTAAAGTTAGGGTTTTTGGTGAAGTTAACCCATTATTAGGGTTAAAGGTGCAAAATGGGTCGGGATTGCACTTAGGGTCAAAAGACTCTAGATTGTTAAGTGAGTTGCTTGACCGACTTAAGTTGTGAATTGATTATGTGCTAAAATTTCATAGGTACGTTACATTGACGTTGCAAGTTCGGTTATCTTACACGAAGACTTTGAGGTGAGTGGAATAATTATATGCGTATGTATATAATGTATCTATTTGTTGTAGCGTGAAAGGTGTAGTGTCGAGGTGTTAAGACACCACGTTTCACGTGAAGAGTGTAGCATCGAGGTGTTAAGATGCCACTCGGGTGTAGCATCGAGGTGTTAAGATGCCACCTAGGAGTGTAGTGTCGAGGTGTTAAGACACCACTCCGTAAAATAATGAGTGTTGCATCGAGGTGTTAAGATGCCACTCGGGGTGATGTGCCGAGGTGTTAAGGTACCACCCTAGGGGTTAGTGGTGCGAGGTGTTAAGTGCCCTAACGGATGTTACGAACACCGATGGCGTTTTCGCGAGCGCCGTTCCCTTGTACTATTGGTTAACCATGGTTATTTGTGTTGTAAGCATATTATATTATTCGAGTTATATTTATATGCGGATGTTATGCTAGCTTGGGGGTATTGGTGAATTATAGCTTGTTATTGTGTCGATAAGCTAATGTTGTTTGCTAGCATGTTTGCGGTTGTGTAAGTGTATGCAAGTAGGTATAATTATATATGTATTAGTATAATTATTGCATTCACTAAGCTCTGCTTACCCTCTCGTTGTTTACTTTTTTTATAGGCTCGGGCGTTGACAAGGGTAAGAGCGTTCAATTGGATTAGTGATCTCCCGCTTGTTTTGTTAGGGGATGCTTTTGGGTGTTAGCTTTTGAAGTTCGACCGAGATTGGGTAGTTTAACCCCAAACACCATGCTCTAGTGTCGTTTGGAACTTAAACTTATATTTGGTCGAAACTTTTATTTTAGAACGAAACTCGTAAAATGGGCGATGTGGACCCGTTGATGTAAAACTTGATTTGATGATAAAAATCTCTTAGTTTCACTTATATTGACTTGTGGTAAAAAGGTTTCCGTTTGAAAGTGTCGGGAAGCGGGTTTTCCGCTCGTGTGAGTTGGACCCGTGATCAGTGGCTGGAAGGCCATTGGGACGCCGTCCCAATTCCTTGGACGCCGTCCCAGTTGGTTGAGCTGGACGCCGTCCCATAACTCTGGATGCCGTCCCACCCTTCTGAGCTGGACGCCGTCCAGGATTCTGGACGCTGTCCAGATGCACTGCCTTAAAATTATTTTTTTTTGGTACGCGTTTTGAGTTTATGAAGTCGGGTTGTTACACCATCATAAATCACTCAAAGCTAGTGATTAAGATCCAACAACACTAACTAATATACAATAAGGGTATTTCATACCCATATTTCCCAACTAGGTCAATCATTAACATCTTGACCATATTAAAACCAACACACCCATTTTGAGTCATCTTCAAACCCAAACAACACTCATTTGCTAAATAACTAGGTGTGCTGGTAATTAACTAACCAATTATGACACATAAACACATTTATCATTTCAAAACCCTAGGTTAGTCACTTTGAGTCTTCATGACTCAATTTTACCCAAGAACACCCAAAATCACCAAATGTGGGTTTTATGTTCATCACTAACTCAAACCCTAACCCTTAAACAAATTAAAATAAGGAAATCAAGATTAGAGCATACCACCACAATCACAACGTAGCTAGTGATTAGATGAACAACTTTAATGCACGCGCCTTGACCCGAAATCAACGTCTTCCTCTTGGATTTGAGCTTTCTCACTCAAGAACTCTTCTCTCTCTAGAATTTAAGTGGAATGGATAAAGGTAGGTGCTAATGGAGTTATGACACTGCACAAACAGATCTGGTGGCCTTTAACTCGTTCCCAAGTGAATTTACCAAATAGCCCTTCCAAAATATCTCATTAAAAGAAACAGAATCTGACTACAGTAAGGGTGCGCGGTGCACTCCCTTAAGTGTGCGCGGCGCGCACAACGTGCTGGACAGTTTCTGACTTCTGTTTAATTACACAATGTCACCCACACTTTATGTACCCTATTTACATCTCTGTATAATAAATATTAGGGTCTTACAGGTTTTTAAGCACACAATTTTTGAGCATTCACAGTTTTCAGGCAAGTCAAAATTCTCACACATAGAGGTTTTCGAGCAACAAAAGGTTTTCAGGCAGAGCAAATATTCGAGCAATCAAGGTTTTCGAGCGCTCGAAAAACTTGAAGTTTTCGAGCACTCTGTCTGTTTGAAAATTCAGGAGGGTTTTGAAAAATAAATCATCAAAGCATGTTTAAGTCTACTCATGGATGTTAAAATATCATCAATCCTAACTTATCAAGCATATTGCTAAGTTCTAAAACCAGTTCAAAACACAATCAATCAAGAACCCTAGATTTACCCCCTTTTTATCATCGAATCAAATCAGTAATTTATGAATGATTAAAGTGAATATTAGTGTCTAATCATCATCTAGCAGAGACCCTAAGTCAATTAAAATATCAATTTTTCAATTCTAATCACAATCATGTTATTTTACAGTGATAGGGTTCGAAGTTTTATGGAAGCAAAAACAGGGATCAGCCATTTAACACATAAATCTGAGTATTAGTTTACAGATTGGTTGTTTGCAAGATACATTCAGTTCATACACATTCAATCTAAATGAAATTAAACTCAGAATAGAAGAAACAAATACCAAATTAGAGCGAGGTTGAGGATGATGAACATTATCAATGGGTGTTCTCTTGAGAGCAAGTTTGATTTTGAATTTTGAGAGTTTGAAAGTGATGGGCATAAAGTATCAATTTTGAAATTTTATAACACCCTTTAACCGAGGACCTAAGTTTCCAGTCAAGCTTGCTCGAGAGCCACCATTTTTTTATCTTGCTCGAAAACATTGAGTTTTCGAGCAGGTGTTTGGATTTTTGGGCATGCTCGAAAGTTTTGATAGTTTTTGGGTAGATTTGGATTTTATGGGACGGAGAATTTTAAGATATTCTGCGAAATAACTAAGTTAAAAATTTAAACTTCAATTATTTTTCAAAATTTAATTTTCTCAGGTTTTAAACTTCCAACAGTACCTAACACCACATAGGTGTCGATAGAAATCAATGTAATGTAAGAAGATGTTACATTGCGTCCTGAAGTCATTATTTTGTCATGAGGTGACAAATCTCTTTCAGTTCTCGAACTCTCCAATGAGTGTGTGTTATTAGGCTTAAATGCTAACTGATCGTTAAGGTGATTATCCTTCCGGAGGTCTGATAAATCTACCAAGGTAATCCTAAGCATTGTCATATTGCCTCTCCGTTGGACAAGACAGATCTTCCTCATCAAGATAAGTTTGACCTCTGGACCCTCTTTGATGTCGAGGTCCCACCTTCTAAAATAAGGTGTTGATAGAGGATTTCCTGCCGATACGCAGGGTTCCTATTCATGGTTTTTCGAAACCCCTTCGGCAGTTCGAGACTCTAAACACTTAATTTGCATCAAGATGTTGGGTCATTATATATTTGAGGCAGTCATCTAGACACATCCTCCTGAGGTAGTCACTAGGACACATCCTCTGTCATTTGATGACTATTTTATTTGAGGCAGTCATCTAGACACATCCTCTTACGGTAGTCACTAGGACACATACTTCGTCATTGCTGACATTTGAATCGTAACTCCCCTTTGATAGTTGCAGTTTTAGGAGAGTTATGTGTGAAAATACGGGTTTTACACTGTTATTTGTGCAAAATCCATTTTTGTATTTTTGAAAATCGTATTATGCCTCCAGGTCTCACACTGTAATTTATGTGAGAGCCATTTTTCTTATATCCTCCTCAAAATGTGATGCATCAGGTTTTGAAAAACACAAAGCTCCCCCTAGGAAAGTGCAACACTCCCCCTAAGCACTTGCCATGTTTCTAAATGTAAGAGAATTCAACCATGCCAATTTCACCAACCAGGTATTAGAACGTGGATTCATCTAAAGCCTTTGTAAGTAGGTCAGCCAGTTGATTTTTTGTGGGGACAAAGTAGAGTTCAACATTCCCTTTCTCAACATGATCTTTTATGAAGTGGTAGCGAATATCAATGTATTTGGTTCGAGAGTGTTGGACCGGATTGCTGGTAATAGCAATGGCACTCTGAGAGTCACAGTATATCAGGGTTTTGTGGAATTTAAATCCATAGTCAAGAAGTTGGGTTTTCATCCACAAGACTTGTGAACAACAACTCGCAGCTGCAATATACTCAGATTCAGCTGTAGAAAGTGATATGCAGTTTTGCTTGTGAGATGACCAACTGACTAATTTATGACCTAGGAATTGAAGACCTCCGGAGGTGCTTTTTCGGTTCACTTGGTCACCTCCATGATCAGCATTCGTAAATGCCGTGAGGTTGAATCCAGACCCGAAGGGATACCAGAGTCCAAGGTGAGCGGTGCCCTTAAGGTAGCTAAATATTCTCATGACAGCCTTGTAGTGGGAATATCTAGCGTTAGCTTGAAATCTAGCACAAAGGCAGACAACAAACATGATATCGGGTCTACTAGCACTGAGATACATCAATGAACCTATCAAGCTTTGGTAGAGCGTTTGGTCATACGGTTGTTCGTCCAGATCATCATGGAAGGAGATGTTAATGGACATTGGGGTAGGGATTATTTTCATCTCGGGAAAGTTAGAGTTTTTGACATATCTGAGATATACTTAGATTGTCCGATAAAAATCCCAGTTGGAAGTTGTTTGACTTCCAATCCTAGAAAGAAGTGAAGTTCTTCAAGCACAGAGCGGGGGAAGTGGAACCAAAGGTGATATCATCAACATAGACTTGAATTAACAGGACCTGTTCATTTTGTTTTCTGATGAACAGAGTCGTGTCGATGGTTCCACGGGAGAAGCCATTTTTGAGAAGGAAGGCAGTCAGGGTTTCATACCAAGCCTTGGGTGCCTGTTTCAGGCCATAAAGAGCTTTGGATAGGAGATACACATGATTGGGTTTTTTGTAATCTACAAAAAGTACTTCTCAAAAATATCAGCACTCCTATCTATCTTAAATTTTCCGAAAATTCCGAATAAAAGTCTTCAAAAAGACTGTATTACCCTTTTCTCACCCCCTTAAAACAACTTCACCACCACTCCTTTCCATCATTGACAAATGACCTAGAAGCTATGGTTACTACCATTCTCACATTAGTAGCAAGGATTTGACTCTTTATCAAGCCTATGACGATGGGTGCAGCATGACTGGCTATGAGTAAATTCATTTCTTAGATCTATAGGGAACCCTAAACACTTGTGTGATTTGAGTGACCCGTGAAAGCTAGCCTAAGTCATCTAACCTCCTCGCATGCTTGCAGAGATAGTTTCAACCCTAACATAGATAGCTCATCTTACTTTTTGCACTTATAATAAAAAGCAAATGGCTTAGACTATTCGAAAAGAAACTCCGAAAAGATTTCTTAAGGTAAAAATGAGAGTTTGCTTAAGGACATGCAAAGTCTAAGTGTGTGATATTTGATATCGGCTAAAAAGTCACGTTTGCACCCCGGTATTTAGGCCCAAAAACAAGAAAGTTCCAAACTCTATCGGCAAAATACCTGCTTCACCGGTTAGAATTGAAGATCAAGTGATTATGAAGAGGGTGCAAAAAAAATCAAGAGAATCGGAGCTAAAACGTAGATTCTAGAGCGAAAACGGTGAAAGACAAGAAATCAAGTTACGATCCAGCGAATCAGCAAGCCAAACGGGTTGCCAAACGGGTTGCCAAATGGCCTTCCAGTATGGCAAACGGCCTGCCACACGCCCAAGGTAAACGGCCATGGTAAACGGGCTGGTCTGGCAAGCGGCCCCTGCAAACGGCCTGCCAGCCGTTTGCAGGCAAAAATCAAGCTTATTTAAAGGGTCTTTGTCATTCATTCCAACACACACTTCAATTTACTTTTTTCTCTCTCTTGTACAATATTAGCCATACTTTCAAGGTCTTCGACTCCGTGCAGGAAATCTAGTACCCGGAGAAGAACGCCGAAGATTGTATTAGGAGCGGTCTAGAGTTTGAAGTTGTCACTTTTGTATTCGAAACTCGTTTAATCTACTGGTACTTCTATCCTTTATCTTTATATAATGTCTTCTATCATTATTTTTTGCGATGTTGTTGCCATGATTAGCGAGTAGTTATCTTTAGTGTATGCTATGATGTAATCAGTTATAATGCCGAAATAATATTATGGTTTATGTATGTTGTCGAGATGCTTTCCGATTATGCTTTAAACTCAATCGCTTTTCCCACTAATAGAACGTAGTTATTGGCTCTGTTATTGGGAAGTCGCGAACCCCGATTCAGAGTACACAATCTGTGTCACCCTTTAGTAAGAGAAGTCTATTGGATACAACGCAAGATCGACTAAGGCACACAGATTATAGTAAGTCTATCAAGATCTGGATTCTGACTGAGGACTCTTTCGTAGTGAAACATCTTACGAGACCCTTAGTACATTGTCGGTCCCAAACCATGCTAGTGTAGTCACCAAGTGTATAAACTTCGTACGTGCATGCTGAAGCACAACAGTTGTCGTAAGCTGTACCTAAGTAAGGCCATGGAACCCGATCAGTGCTGATTAGTACACTGCACCATAACGCGGTCTCAAGCATTGCACCCCGCCTGAGGGATTCTTGGTTAATTAAGAAACTGTTTGTTTAAACACATAAAGGATTTAACCGTTAGGATAATCGAACGTGTTCATGGAAGTCAACTTGACTTGGCCATGGTGTTCCTTATGGTTGAACTCTTTTAAGGGCCTAACTACCTTTTAAACCCAATCGTTAACGAAAGCATTGAAACACATCACGTCTCTCGGATACGTAAACCCTGTATTCTAATATGCTTAAGAAATTTTAGACCTTTGTGGAATGTTAATACGTCACCCAATTGAGTTGCTCAATTGGATGAGCCGTCTGAATGTGTATGCCTGTAGTCAGACTGCACGGGCGTCGGGGGTAAGGGACATTGTTGTCTATTCAGAATCTTCAAGCCTATCGCATTACCTAGTGACATGTCTTTCGACAGGGGCGTTTAGGACCCGTGTAATGAATATAAGGTCCTTACCTATTCATGAGCCAGCATTCCATAATCCCAGCAGAATAACTGATGAAATCATAGTATGCACTTGCTTTAACCTTATCTGAATTACATATTTTATTGCATTTACTTTATATGTCTTATAAATTAGAAAATAAAACCAAAAATTAGGTAACCACTACTCCTCTTTATAATTATCTTAGGCTTTAAATATAGGTTCGATTCTACTGATACCTTAAAAATAATTACCTTACTTATAATAAGAAGTAGTGCGATTTAGGCTCCGCTAAACATAAATTTAAAACAGTACCCACTTTTTGGTGACTAATTCAGACGTGTTGCGACCTAACGACACTGCACGAATAAAACCGTCCGTTTCGGTCATATCAAGAGGGAAGCTAGTTTTTGGCACCACTGTCGGGGAACTGGTATCAGGCAATACTACTTTTATCAAACTCATTCACAAGCATTTAGTGGTGTCTAAGAAATACAATTATACACATACTTGGTTGTTGGATTTTTCGAACAGTCTCCAATTATATTGGAACCAAAACGATCATGCCTCTCCGTAGTTGGCCTGACCACTTTGTTTGTTGATTAGTTCGTACAAAGCTCTGTTATCGAAATACCAGGGAATTAGTAGCAAAAACCAAAAACATATCTAAACTTAGGATAATTAGATTACCTTATAATTAGATTAGATTACTTTAGACTACTTTAGATTAAGACTACCTTAGACTACTCAAGATTACATTTGATTACCTTAGATTACTTAGATTAAAATTAGGAACTTAGCTTATCTGCTTAAAATCTAAGAACAAAAAGGCATTCCCAGTGTATGACCCAAACCCGGTCTAGACCAGGGCCGTTGTTTTTCGTACCTGATCCAGACGCAATAAGATCTAAAGCACGCAAGGAAGAACGAATTTGAAATCAAATGGCATTACGCGTTACTTTAGTAGAAAACACCAAACCCTCGATTGAAGGTAGGGGAGGACCGGATCAGATTTCTAGAGATTCAAGGATACTCGTTCGAGTTAAAACATCACATCATACAGCTCATCCAAAATAGCTGTCAATTTCATGGACTACCGAATGAAGATCCTAATTCTCACCTTGATAAATTCATCTCTCTTTCGAACTCCTACAAACAGCCAAGGATAGTACAAGATATATTCCAGCTATACTTGTTCCCCTACTCTCTCACTCATCATGCTTAAACATGGTTTGAAAGATTGGAAAAAGATTCCATCACGTCATGGACGGAGATGGCTACTAAATTCCTAACCAAATATTTCCCTCCTTTTAAACAAACCAAATTCAAGAATGACATCATTAACTTTAAACAAAGTTATGATGAATCTCTTTACACTGCATGAGAGCGATTCAAAACCCTGCTGAAGAAATGCCCTAATCACTAGTTAGAATAGTCAGCCCAAATCTGCACCTTCTACAATGGTCTTACGGTAAATCATAGGATGACGATCGATACCGCATGTCAAGAAATCTGATGAACCAAACCGCAGATGAAGCATGGGAATTGCTCGAGAACATGACAATGCATCATCATGACTGGAACAGTGGTGAAGCAACTTCATCATCTGCCCCACTCTCTGCACTTAACAATCAAACGGAGGCCATCAAATCCCTCACAGATAAGATGGAATCTCTCGCCAAACAACTCGGAGAATTGAAGACGCATCCGCATCAGATTAACCAGGCTCAGGCCTGTGTTAATTGTACCAACCCGCAACCCACTGAAGAATATCAAATTGAGTACGAGAACCTTGACGGTACAGTCTGTTACGTTCAATACCCAACTCATCAATCAAATCCCAGATTCAATCAACAACCTAGGGTTAACGAATTCCAAATAAATAACCAGCCTTTTCGATATCGCTACCCACCTTATCCACCCCAACAATCTCAATTGACCTACGATCAACCACTCCCACTCACTGGTCCACCAGCTGAGGAAAATTCCCCAACCACCCAAATTACAAAAGTAACCAATCCCACTCTCGGAGCTGATGATCAGTTGACTCAGTTCATTCAAGGAAAACAAGAGCTAAATCAGAGAACTACATCTAGACAAGACCAGATGGAGATACTAATGTGAAATCAATTGGCTCTGCTCAAAAGTCTAGAGACGCAGCTTGGAAAATCATCACAACGCCTGAAAACCCGACCACAAGAGGAAGAACCACGGAGAAGGTCAGCTAGGCTCAAGAACAAATCGACATATACTCAGAAGCTGCCCACTGTAACTTCAATTCGTGTACCCTAATCTGGAAGGCTACAGGAAGAACCATCCAAGCTTGATTCCTTCAAACTAGATGGAAGATTCCTGGACACCATGTCCAAAGTCCCCAATAGAAAAGATACATCCGAAGGCTTCTTTCTACAAAGGAGAGGATACCGGATTCTAACAAAATTCCACTGAGTGAAGAATGCTCGGCATTACTCATAAACTATCTACCGCCAAAGCTAGGAGATACGGGCCGATTAATTTTTCCCGTGTTCGATCTACCAATCTGGAACCATTCATGCGCTAGAAGATTTAGGAGCAAGTATCAACCTAATCTCTTACTGTCTCAACAAGATATTAGAGTTAGGAGACTTGTCACCAACTAAAATGACAATCCAACTTGCCAATCACACAATTCGATATCCTAAGGGCATAGTTGAGAACGTCCTGGTGAAAGTCAACAAATTCTTGTATCATACGAATTTCGTAGTGATGGACAATCAGGAAGACCTACACACACCATTAGTGTTTAGCAGACCTTTCATGAATACGGATAGGACTGTTATTGATGTGTACAATAAAATCTTGATCATACGATCACATAGGGAGAGCGTTACCTTCAAAATTCACCGACCTACCGATCTTTCTGGATAGGCAGATATGTTTGCTATTTTCACCAGACGGATCACTTTCGATGATGAGTCCCCACCACTAACCGATGATATCAAGATGGGTGTCGAATCACAGACTGCAGACGACCCAGAAATGGAAGAAGAGGATCCTAACGAAGAAATAGAGGAAGAGGAAGAACCTGAAGAGGAAGAGGAAATGGAAGACGTAAAAGAAGACGGGTCTACTAACATAGGTGGTGGAATGGTAGGTTGTGGTATTGGAATATATTCTATCTCACTTAATTGTTCTAGGTATTAATCGGTAGGTAATTGTGTATTAGATGGGGCACATGAATGTTTTACGTCTGGATTTGTACAACATTGAAAAGGTCCATAAAAACACGGGCAAAATCCCTCGGCTATCATCATCTCTTCTATCGACATGTTTCTAACACTAACCCCAATCTCCTCTACCTCTTCTTTGACTGGTTCGAACTCCTCAAAAACAAACTCTTCCTCTTCATTAATCCAATAATACGCATTGGAAAGATATTATTCGATAGTTATCGTATGTTGAGTTTGAGCATTTTCTTCCTTTTCCTTTACTTGTCTCATATATTCATTCCATTCTAATATTGATTGTATTTGTTTTGGTAAAAATGGATCAGCTGTATACTCATCCTTATTTTTTGTACTGAACATTTCCATAAAAGTTCTCTCTTCTTTTCTCTTTATTGGTTGTTCCATATTTTAAGATTTGAGATTTAGATTTTAATTATAGGAGGAATTAAGATTTGAATGAGAAAATAATTTAAGTAATTAAATAATAACTAAATATTTTAAACTTTAAGTAGTAAAATATAAATAACTTGTAAATAAATTAATTCACAACTTTTATCGCTTAACAACAAATAATCAAACATACACGACCTATTGAATCTTTTAATACTTAAGTGACCCGTCAGTGTCTAGGTTCGAGCAGGAGCCTTTAAATCGGAACCCCAACAACCCTCCCCTAAAGGAAGACAGTCATCACCCGTTTTCAAGAAATATCAATAACCAAAGTATATCCAATTTCCGTATTTACCGCGCTTCCCGGCAGCGACGCCAAAAAGTTGATGTGCAAAAGTGTGCAGTGCTCAATTTTCCTTTTTAACTTTTAAATTTATATAACCTTATTTAATACACTTTTAACACCCTAACGAGCAACAAAACCCGGTCATATGTAGTATTATAGGCTATCGTTCCAAGAGAGCGTGGATGCGGATAAGAGTTGTTCTATTATATAGCTTAGCTCTTATTAAAGAACTAAAGATAGATTTTTATGTGTTTTTAGGTTGTTGATTCTTATCTCTTAGGAAAGAGATGATTTATGAAACGTTATTGAAAACTTTTAATAAACTATTAAGGAAAGATAAAATAAAGATTCAAATTAAATAAACAATATAAAAGAGAAGTGATTACAAAGACGTGTGAATCATAAGGGAAATATATTAATTATTTCATAACTTATATTAACAAATAGCAAGATAGCAATCATAAACCAATCATTATCCCTAAAAGGTTAAGCTAAATGCCGCATATCATTCATAAGGTAGGACCTAAAGCATACATTAACTAAGTGATGTTCATAGCTAATGTCTTCATTCATGGCATTCAAATAATCACATGATAAATATTACCTAAACCTGATGTGGATCCAAGGCAACATTTAATTAGACTGACAAATTATATAAGCTAATAAACTTAATCAAATCAACTCAAGTTACTAGCTGAAAATTAATCTTAATCAAGTTCTCATGCAATTGACAATTAAACACACATAAACAAAGGTTCTTCGATTAAGCCAAACAATAATGAATTATATTATATAAGTGTGATTCAAGTTCAACTAGTTGTATAACTACCAATGATGTTTACCTAATTTGCATGCAATCCAAACATTATATTTGATGGACTAGATCTAAACAAGTGATATGAATCGAATATAAGATCATAGAATCAATGACTAGTTAATCCTAGATTCATAATATTTAATCATTAAGCATGGCAAATAAGTTATTTAATCATGGCAGATATAAACAGTTTAAAAAATCATCACAGAAACATGAACATACAGATCTGGAAAAGAACCAGAAACCGTATGCACTGAAGCATGAAGCCGGTGGCTTGGCTCAGCCAAGCAGGCGGCTTCATATGTTTTCCCAGACTTTAACAGTTTTCGTCCAAGTAACCACTATGAATGTTTAGTTCATAGTTGGAGACGAACAGAATCAGTTAACAATAAATAAACACATAATAAAAGTAGATGCAATAAAATAAAGGAACAAGTACCTTAATAAAGTGATTAAAGAAGAAGAAAACTTGAATTAACTTGCATAAAACTTGAATCCAATGCTAAATAGCAACTTTACATTGAAAATAAACCCTAACTAAACCCTAAACTAAAGAAATTCGTAACTAGAAAGAGATATAATGAAAAGGTACATTAAAAACTGTAGAATTCGGCCAGTATTTATAGACCTCGAAAACCGTCCCAAGTCGGCGACTTCGTACGAAGCCCCCCGGCTTCCTTAGGCGATGAATTTTTCCTCACTCAATACTTGATTGTTATGCTCAAGAAAATGTGTTTAGGTCCAAGCCGGCGGCTTCGGATGTCAAGCCGGCGGCTTCACTTCAGATCTGAGCTTGGAGGCCAAGAAAAAAGTGTCCTGCAAAAAAGTTGACCATTTGACCGAAGCCGGCGGCTTCCCTTTGACCAACATTACAGCTTCCTCCACTATGTTGTAGATTTTTGTCTTACGGTCGTTTTGATAGGTGGCTCATCGAAAACGGAGTCCGGATGCTCAAGATATGGCCAAAACGGTGACATCACGCAGATTTTCAGCATTTCTTCAACACTTACTTCCTTTTTCCTGTTTTTAGTCCTGTTTTAACAAATTTCTTAAACATAACATTAAAAATACCTTTTTCTGTTTTTACTCATTTTTTTGTATTTTAGTATCAAAATGACTTTAAAATACCAAAATAACTCCTCAAAATATATTCAAAAACATGTATAATTTTGGAGTTATCACATATCCACACACGTCGACATGATAACTTTCATCAATGCCACCGATGCATTCGAAGATATTCTTGAAGCCATCCGTAAATCAACAATTGATTTCACGTTATGCTTAACAAAATGAATCATGGCTATCAAAGACGAATACAACCTATATCTACAGAGAGAAGATAATAATGTTGAAATCCTAGAAGAGCGCATTCAAGACTTTATCAATACCCTTCACGATCATATCTACCGCGAAGAAAGGCAACGAGAGCACAATTCAGTAGTTCGCACTATTCTGGAGACAAGATTCTGTCAAGAACAGAAGATTATTTACTCTAAGGTTTACAACGCCTTAGCCGGATCTGCACTTCCTTTCTCAGCAAACCAACGAGCACTACTGACTATCATCCGGAAGCATATGGATCTTTCCACCGGACGCCTGGCTTATCACTCTGATTTGAAAATGATCGAGGATATTCATAGCTTTTTCACTCTCCTGGAAAGAGATAATTTCGAAAGCACACCAGACAGGCTAGTGATTTATGTAACGATTGATCACCATGCCTATCTGATTATCAAAGAGTTATGAGACGCAGTCACAGAAGAAGTAAGACGCAAAAATCCGTTTTCTCATCTTGAACCAGACCGAGTTAACATTGCAACCTACATTATGAAGAAAATAGCACGTATCTTCTAAGAATCCACGGATCCTAGTTTCACATTTAAAGCTGGATGTCAGAAGATATATAACAAAACGGTGACATTAATGCTCGGGTCAGGATTGCTTTTCACTTCTTTTCAGCTTCGCCTTTTGACAAATCTGTGCAAAGCTATAGACTCTTATTGTGGAGACCACCGATCAGAAGATTTTGAGATACTGAAGATACAATTTCTGACACTATTTGAAGATCTCCAGAATGAGCATCCTATCAGAAAAGTAATCACCACCAGCACTGCCTCAATGATTGACATTCATGGGTCAACAAGCAGAGCCGTGGATCATATTCTCATCAGACTTCAAGATCTGTCACGAGCCAAAACCGCGCAGTATCTATCTTTCAGAAGATCTTCAAGGGAAGTACCGGATCTACTACCACTTTTGGTCAGTCACTTTCTCAGGATTTACCCACCAAGACTCACATTCCCTCGCGAAGACCAAGACTACAATTACCAGTGAGGAATGTCTGATTTCTAAGCATCACAACGGTCTAGCCAACGACCTTAAACAATAGCGCTTCTCGGGAGGCAACCCGTGCAATAAAGTAGAGTAGAAGAATAAAGGATGACAAATGAGCCAAAAAATAAAGGACGTAACTTCCAAGATTGCAAGCCAGCCAGTTCTTCACAAGCAACCACATCTGCTGGGGGTACTCCTTTCTTTCCGTTACTGGCTCAAACATTAAACTATGCCACATCCTAGCTTATCACTAAGTGTGGGATTCCAACCCAAACAAACACTAGACAAATATTCCCAAATCTTTAACTAAAACTCCTAAGTGTGGGATACACTAGGAACATTGAGGACAATGTTCGTCTAAGTATGGGATGTTGGTATAAACTTTTTATACTATATTAAAATAGCCCATTATGAAGATTCCAAGTTCTTAAGCCAAATTTCAAAAAAATTTTAACAAGAGAAAGCCTTTCCGAAAAGGTATTTTTGAAAACCTGAAACGTTTGTAAATAAAAGTAAGGCTTATGTAAGGTGGAAATCTTGTTAGGACGAACCAAATCTCTAATAGAGCATTGCATGACTAGGCATTATCGACCTAAATTGATTACAGTGAGGCACCAAATAAGACCAGCATTCATCTTTAATGCTTCGCTATTTTCCGTTGAGAGTGCCGATGTCTGTGCTCAGAATCAGAACTTGCTTCAGATCTGCATTTCCAAAGCAGCGAAACGTGATTCGGTTATAATCAGAAGAGCTAGCCATTTGTCATAAGCCTTTCACACCTCCAATACTTCTACACACCAATTCATCTACACTCAAAAATCCAGAAAATGAGATTCCTTTCAAAAACCCGATGTTATAAACCTCTCAAGTATCACGACAAAGGTCTTGAAAAAGTTTATCGGCAAAAAGTTTCTCGAGATGAAATCTCGAAAAAAAAGAGCAGAACTTATAAAGAGAAACACCGAAGAAGAACTTGACCACAAATGCTTATCACTCCAAAAAGGGAGAAAAGTCCATAAAGTGCTTCTCAAAAATATCAACACTCCTATCTATCTTAAATTTTCTGAAAATTCCGAATAAAAGTCTTCAAAAAGACTGTATTACCCTTTTTCTCACCCCTTAAAACAACTTCACCACCACTCCTTTCCATCATTGAAAATGACCTAGAAGCTATGGTTACTACCGTTCTCACATTAGTAGCAAGGATTTAAGTCTTTATCAAGCTTATAATGATGGTGCAGCATGACTGGCTATGAGTGAATTCATTTCTTAGATCTATAGGGAACTCTAAACACTTGTGTGATTTGAGTGACCCGTGAAAGCTAGCCTAAGTCATGTAACCTCCTCGCATGCTTGCAGAGATAGTTTCAACCCTAACATAGATAACTCATCTTACTTGTTGCCCTTATAATAAAAAGCAAACCGCTTAGGCTATTAGAAAAGAAACTCCGAAAAGATTTCTTAAGGTAAAAATGAGAGTTTTCTTGAGGACAAGCAAAGTTTAAGTGTGAGATATTTGATATTGGCTAAAAAGTCACGTTTTCACCCCTGTATTGAGGCCCAAAAACAAGAAAGTTCCAAACTTTATCGGCAAGCGGTCTGGAGTTTGAAGTTGTCACTTTTGTATTCGGAATTCGTTTAATCTACTGGTACTTCTATCCTTTATCTTTATATAATGTCTTCTATCATTATGTTTTGTGATGTTGTTGCCATGTTTAGCGAGTAGTTATCTTTAGTGTATGCTATAATGTAATCAGTTATAATGTCGAAATAATATTATGGTTTGTGTATGTTGTCGAGATGCTTTTCGATTATGCTTTAAACTCAATCGCTTTACCAACTAATAGAACGTAGTTATTGGATCCGTTATTGGGAAGTCGCGAACCCCGATTCAGAATACACTATCTGTGTTACCCCTTGGTAAGAGAAGTCTATCAGATACAACGCAAGATCGACTGAGGCACACCGGTTGTAGTAAGTATACCAAGCTCTGGATTTCTACTGTGGACTCTTTCGTAGTGAAACATCTAACTATACCCTTAGTACATTGTCAGTCCCAGACCATGCTAGTGTAGTCACCAAACATATAAACTTCGTACGTGCATGCTGAAGCACAATGGTTGTTGTAAGTTGTACCTCTGCTAAGTAAGGCCATAGAACCCGATCATTGCTGATTAATACACTGCACCATAACACGGTCTTATGTATTGTACCCCGCCTGAGGGATTCTTGGTTAATTAAGGAAGTGTTTGTTTAATAAAAGATTGAACCGTTAGGATAACCGAACGTGTTCATGGAAGCCAACTTAACTTAGCCATGGTGTTCTTTATCGTTGAACTCTTTTAAGGGCCTAACTACCTTTTAAACCCAATCGTTAAAGAAAGCATTCTCGGATACAGTAAACCCTGTATTATATTATGCTTGAGAAAGTTTAAACCTTTGTGGAATGTTAATACGTCACCCAACCGAGTCTCTCAATTGGATGAGCCGTTTGAACGTGTATGCCTGTAGTCAGACATACACGTCGGGGGTAGGGATGTTGTTGCCTATTTAGAATCTTCAAGCCTATCGCATTACCCAGTGACATGTCTTACGACAGGGGCATTTAGGACCAGTGTAATGAATATAAGATCCCTACCTATTCATGAGCCAGCATTCCATAATCCCGACAGAATAACTGATGAAATCATAGTGTGCACTTGCTTTAACCTTATCTGAATTATGAATTTCATTGCATTTACTTTATATATCTTATAAATTAGAAAAAAACCAAAAATTAGGTAACCACTACTCCTCTTTATAATTATCTTAGGCTTTAAATATAGGTTTGATTATACTAATATCTTAAAAATACGACCCTAGGTCATACTTCCCTTACTCATAATAAGGAGTAGTACGATTTAGGCCATGCTAAATATAAATTTAAAATGGTACCCCTTTTTGGTGACTAATTCAGACGTGTTGCGACCTAACGACACCGCACGAATAAAACCATCCGCTTCGGTCATATCAGTTGTCTATAGCCTTTGGCAACTAGACGCACTTTGTTGCGAATGACAATACCGTGAGTATCAACATATGAAGAGGATGACGATCCTGTTAGTTCCGTATTGACAGTAGGATAGGTATCAACATATGAAGAGTATGACTAAGTTAAATAGGAGCATCTGGATCACTAATGATTTGAAGAATTAGGTGATCCGTGGTCCATTTGGTGGTGTGCGAAAGTGGGGAATTGGTTTCATTGTCAAGAGATGTATCAACATATGAAGAGGATGACGATCCTGTTGGTTCCGTATTGACAGTAGGATAGGTAGTATTCTCTTCCAATAGAGGTACCGGGATTTCAACGTTTTGATCAATGGGAAGAGCGGGAGGAGTTGATTCATCAGAAACAGGGATATTTGTTTCACTGGAAGGAGAACCTTCAGCAGTTTTGAGGGGAGATGATTCTACTATTGGAATATGAGGGGTGACAACAGGAGCATTATTCGTAGAGGACACTCCTGTGTCAAGGTCATACAGAAGAAGGAATTCAGATGAATCATTTTCATCGGATGGAGATTTACCCACGACAGCAGGAGTGTAAGAACCAATTGTGATCGATTCAGGGGGAATAGGTTCAGGAGCTACCGCAGGAGTTGGTAGGATTGGTGAAATGGTGGGTTTAAACAACACATCGAGATCATCTGAGGTCGCTTGGGGAACATGACGGAATGGAGAATCAGGTGTGGAAGGATTAAGACCAGGCCGAGAACCATTATATCAAAGAATCATTCCGGACATCTCATCAAACTTAACATTTGTGCTCTCTTTAATGATGCGAGTTCGACGGTTATAGACACGGTAAGCCACACGATCCTGCGAATAACCAATGATGATGGCTTCATCACTACGAACATCAAACTTTCCAAAAATTTTTTCATCGTTTTAAACATAACAAACATACCCAAAAATGCGAAAGTACTTCACATTAGACTGGCGATCAAAGAGAAGTTCGTATGGAGCTTGTCAAATCGACGATCAATGATGGAGCGATTTTGAGTGATGCACGCAGTGTTGACAGCCTCAGCCCAGAGGGATGGAAGTAGCTTGGAGTAAACGAGTATTATTCTTGCCCTTTCAACTAGAGCGAGACTTCGTCTTTCAACAGTCGTTCTGTTGTGGAGTACGAGTGACAAAGGTTTGATGGGTGATATCGGCATGCTTAAGGTATGAACTGAGTATAGAGTTCTGAAATTCAGTGTCATTATCCGTTCTGAGAATGCGTACAATCTTATTGGTGGACAGTTGGGTTCTTTTCAAGAAATCAATGATTACTTTAGGAGTTTCAGATTTACTTTTCAGGAATCTGACTTAAGTGTAACGTGAGTTATCATCAACAATCACCAGAATGTACTTTCGGCCGCCAAGACTGGAGACACGCATTGGTCCACAGAGATCCATATGCAGCATTTGCAGTAGACTGTGGTGTTATATTTAGTTTTTGATTTGTGGGAGGATTTATGAATCTTTCCCATGGTACAAGCAGGACAAACGTGGGTGGAATCGAATGAAATAAGCGGAACACCGTCAACAAGATTATTGGAAACTAATTTGTTGAGGTTTTGAGTATGCATGTGTGACATCATGTGATGCCACAGCTATGAGGTTTTGGAGGAAGCTTTTGAAACCAGGCAAAGGGGTTGTGGGTTCGATGACATGTTTTTCATGGCTAGAGTATAGAGAGTGGATGCACGTTTTCCTACAAGAAGATCGTCGCCCTCCATCGTTTGTACACAGCACATAGATCTTTCAAAGATCATGCGAAGATCACTGTCACAGAATTAACTAATGCTAAAGAGATATCATCCAAGACCTCTCTCATAGGACACGCTCTTGATGGTTACACCGTTTAACATATAATCTCCATAACCTTCGATTGTTGTAATTTCATCATTTCCAAAGTGAACAGTACCTAAGAACTTGTCGACATAGTTTGTCAACGTGGAGTTATCACCAGTCATGTGTCTGGAGCAAACAGAATCCGAATACCAAAAACATGCTGGGATAACCTGCAAAACAGAGTTAAGAACATGTTTTTGGTACCCCAGTTATCTCGGGTTCCTTGTTTCTAGGCAAAGAGAGTTTATAACATTAAGTCCACTAGATGGTTCATTCAACAAGGTTTGAACATTCATTACAACACACAAATCATGGTTTTGGTGACCAAAATATAGACGTCTATTACATCTAACACATTTTAATGACACTGACTGAGAAGCAAGACTTGACGATGCTTGGACTGTTTCAGTCTTAGGTTTCCATGATTTCAAAATGCTTTGTTTTGGTTTAGGTCCCGTGGAATTTAAAACACCAAATTTAGACTCAGTTTGAAAATGATTCATTTTGTGATGTAATGATTGTCTAGCCTTTTGTACTCGTTTGGGACGATTTTGCTTTTGAGTCTTTGTTAAATCGCCAGATACCCTTCGAGCAACATTGTTGGAAGAACGTTCTCTGTAACGACCCAAAAATATCAAGGAAAGGCACTAGGAGCGCTCTCCTCGGTTCAGGAGCGCTGCTCCTGGACAGTCAAAAATGTTGATCGAAAGGGTTCCTTAATGAAAAGGTCAAAACGTTGCGTAACAAAGAGGTAAGGACTTTTAAAGTCCAATGGCGTCATCGAAAAGGTCAAAACATTGCGAAACAAATAGGTAAGGACTTTTAAAGTCCAATGGCATCATCGAAAGGGTTCCGAGTTTACGTGGGAATCCGAAGAGTTTGTTTTAGTGTATCTTCCTGCTTGTCATGAGGCTTGGATCACGAGGACGCGCTTCGATTCAAGTGGGGGAGAGTTGTAATGACCCAAAAATATCATGGAAAGGCACTAGGAGGGCCGCTCCCAGGTTTAGGAGCGCCGCTCCTAGGTTCAGGAGCGCCGCTCCTGGACGGGGAAATGAATGGGTCTTTTAATTAAATTATAAAAATATGAAGGGCACTTTGGTCTTTTCACATATGATTGTATATAAGCATTGTGATCAGATCTAGATCTCACTTTTCACCTCATCTTTCACGCACTCAAACACTCTCATCCACTCTTAGAGAGAGAAACCTATTTGAGAGAGAGAAAGCTCAAATCAAGGAGGAAGAAGCTTGATTCGGGTCAAAGTGCGAGTATTAAAGTTGTTCATCTAGTCACTAGCTACATTTTGATTGTGGTAGTTTGTTCTAAACTTGATTTTCTTTACTTTGATTTGTTTGAGGGTTAGGGTTTGGGTCAATGGTGAACATAAAACCCATTTGTTGGTAATTTGGGGGTTTTTTTTGGGTAAGATTGGGTCATGAGAACCCAATAATGACTAACCTAGGGTTTTGAGGTGATGATTTGTGTTTATGGGTCTTAAATGGTTAGTCAATCACTTGCACACTTTGTGTAAAAGTGAATGGGTGTTATTTGGGTGGTGGATGACCCAAATGGGTGTGTTGACCTTGGAATGGGTCAAATGAGTCTTGGGTGACCTAAGTTGCCTAGTGAGTATGAAAATGCAATAACCTTGTGTTAATAAGTGTATTAAGACCTTAATCGATTGATGTTAGCGATTTGGTGTAATCTTAACCTAGTGTGAGGGTTAAATGTGCAAATGGGCACATTTGCACTATGGGTCAAAATGACACTAGGATGGTGGGTGAGTTGGTTGACCAACTTGATTATATGTTTGATTATATGCATGATATCGGGCAAAAAGTCAAGTTTTTACCCCCTAAATCAGGCCCTAAAACAATAAAGATTAAAACTTTGTCGGCAAAATTATCATTTTTTCGGTTGATTTTGTAGATTAAGTAATTACAAAGGCGATGCAAAAAGAATCAACTAAAATGGAGCTAAAACGAAGATTATAGAGCGAAAACGGTGAAAGACAAGAAATCAAGTTACGATCTAGTGAATCAGGCCCAGATCAGCAAGCCATACGGCCTGCCATACAGCCTGCCATACGGCCTGCCATACGGCCTACCACTATGGAAACGGCCTGCCAGATACGTGCCACCACACGAGCCACCAAACGGCTTGCCAAGCATACGGCCTGCCAAACGGCCGGCCAGACGTATTTGGCAGAATTCCAAGTCTATTTAAAGGGCCTTTTTCCATCCATTCCAAGACACACTCAACTTGCAATACAATTTATATTTTCAATATTTTTAGTAGTTTTTAGCAGTAGTTATCTTAGCTTTTATTTTCCGAAGGATATCCCGGCGAGTCCCTGCGATCCCGGGCAGATTAGTTCGGCTTTTTCAGGTTTTATTCGAAACGCTTGTCTTTTATATTAAATATGTATTCTTACTCTTTATGTTTAATAATGCGTTCCGATATTGCCATGATAGCTTAATTTATCTGTATGTTGCCATGATAGAAGTTTGGGTTAGCATAATTATGTTAATTTAGTACGGTTGCTGTTATAATACTGAATTAAGAAGTCCGATAGATTTGTATGCTAGCATCTTAAGGATTGACCAACTTAGGTTGTGATCAGGACTTGTCCACCTATATGAAATTAGCTACTTCATAGGATTAAAACCCCTGGTTATACTGTATCTGAAGATTCTATGAACTCGGTATGGCCGGAGTTCCCGAGAGGCATCTAATGCACTTTTAGGACACGGAACCGAGGAATTGAGACATGAATGACCTAGTATGCCTATTGACTGTTCCGAAGAGACCTCTTAGGAGCTATTAAGATCTAGTTAGTGCCTCTACTATATGACCCAAGCCTATTGCATGTTCTTGTCTGATTGTTGCCCTAGGTCTTAGTCATATCAACTGTTTAGGTACTTATTAGGTTTCTATCTGCTTTACTATCAGTATATTAACTGTAATGCTGTATAATGTTTGAGTTGTTGTGATCTCACTAGTAAGATGAAATGGTTGTTAGTTTTCATTTAAGGTTTTGCCAACTTAAACTGACGGAATCCTTCCGTTTGTGATCAGTGTTCAATCAACACGGCATGTTGTTATTCAGTTATCTGAACTGATAACGAGGGTTAGGATTAGAGCTTAACTCACTAATAAACGTAGTACTCTACTGAGGATAACCTCCGAGGTATTGTTACATTTCAGTTATACGACCAAGTGACATACTTCTCACTGCTCAAAGAGAATTCCGAGAGTTCAAAGAAAAGTAGGTATGTGTAATTGGCTCATCCAACCAGATCAACATCAATCCAAGCCTAGTCTTAACATAAGCATAATTACCTTTCCCTAACCCAATACTGATATCTTGGTCAACATTTCCTTGATTTGCATACTCCAAATATCCTCCCACTTTATTTACTTTTTCTGCATTTAGGACCTTTAGCTAAAATCAACTACTATCTTTTATCCAGGTAATTTAACTAAAACACAATTATCCACTTGATCTTCAATTCGTTAATCAGCATAAAATTCGACACTAGGTTAACTTACACCTTAGAAAGTAAAGTAAATTTAGGCCCCGCAAAATATAAATAAACAAAGACGCTGCGTGCTACCGAATCGGACACCTTGCGGCCTAACGACACCGCATAAAATAAAACCGTCCGTTAGTGGCATATCAGTAACAACTTCTTCTTTTTGGCACCGCTGCCGGGGAATCGAATATTTTGATTGAGAAAGATTTTAAACAGACAAATTGATGTTTGGTGGTGTCTAAGAAAGACAATTATACACGGACTTGGTTATTGGATTTTCCGAACAGTCTCCAATTATATTGGAACCAAAAGGATCCTGCCTCTCCGTAGTCGGCCTGGCCACCTCGATACAAGTAATCTGTGAAAAGTCCTATCAGTTAAGATATCCAATCTGGTTAGCGACCGAATTTGAAGAATAATTGTTTTTATTAAATTATCGATCCTTTTAGTAAATTAATATTTTCTAAAAGTTACTTTTAAGTCTTTTTATTAACAGAAAATCAGAAAATCTAAAAAAATGGAACAACAAGACACCCTTGCTTCTATCCATAAGTCATGCTTAGAGGAAAGAGGAGGACCAATCACCTTAGGAACCGAAGAAATTCTCAAAATTAGTTTACACATGATTAGACTAGTCAGTATGATCTGTAAATTTTAAGGATTACCGACTGACAATCCTAATTTTCATATAAACAAATTTATCAGTCTGGTTGACTGTTTTAAGAAGGAATCAAACGAGAAAAACATTTTAAAACTTCATCTTTTTCAATATTCACTTTCTAAACACGCTTCAGCATGGTTTGACACACTTAACCCAAATTCAATTCATACGTGGGAGGATTTAGCCACTAAATTTCAAAACAAATATTATCCACCCTCCCTGCAAACCTGTTTAAGAAATGATATCACTAACTTTTCCCAAAAATAAAATGAGTCATTGTGTCTAGCCTGGAATAGAGTAAAGATGATGCTTAAAAGATGTCCGAATCATTTGTTAAGTCAGGCAGACATAGTCTGTACGCTTTACAATGGTTTGACCAAAGATGATAAGTCTCTCCTAGACATGGCCTCACAAGGCAATTTCATGTCTCGAACAGCAGATGAAGCATGGGATCTCTTGGACATAATAGCTGCATAACAGGAAGACTGGAACAATGAAGCTGCTGAGAAGGATGATGTCTTCGCTCATACGGTAAAAATGCTGGAAACCAGGTTACAAGATCTCACCCTCACTCTTCAAAGTTTACAAATTCATAAGCACTCCGATGCTACTAGAACCAATCTATGGTATCCTTACCCTAGATGGGCACACAAACAGCAAAATAGCTCAGATCATAACATAATTTATCCATTGCACAAACCTACTCTCCACTCTAAGGAAATTTTAGCTGAATTTATGAAAAAGCAATACATGATAAACCTTCAAGTCATAGAATGCCAGAACAAGTTCGACACATTGATAAAGACTTTTGAAAAATTAATCACTAATTTTTAGCTTACACTTAAACGTTTAGCCACTAAAATTGATATAGAGTGTAGTGAGTTTGATGCCCTAGTAATTACTAGAGGAGGAAAAGAAACAACTGTCAATATACCCATACAAGATTTTCCCGATAAGGAACCTGTGCCAATTGACCCAGTCGTCAATCCACCGAAACCTCTCTCTCCTAAGGCCCCGGAAATCATTCCGCGCGCCCGCATACCTTTCCGAGGTAGGCTTAGGAAGGAAAAACAGGAAGCACAATTTGCTAAGTATTGGGATATTATTAATAATTTTCATTTGAATGTACGTCTAGTAGATGCTTTAGTAGAAATGCCAAACTGCGCTAAATTTTTCAAAGAACTGCTTTCAAACAAAGAAAGATTAAGAGAGATAGTTAGATTGCCCTTAAGTGAAGAATGCTCGTTAGTGTTACAGCATGGAATTCCCCTAAGTTAGGAGATACAGGAAGATTTACGGTACCTTGCTACCTGCAAGATGTCCAAATTAGTAATGCGTTAGCAGACTTAGGAGCCAGTGTAAACCTAATGCCCTATTCATTATTCAAGAAGCTAGGATTAAGTGACTTAAGGCCAACCAGAATGACTATCCAACTCGCGGACAGATCAGTTAAGATTCCTTGGGGAATAGCTGAAGATGTCCTAGTTAGAGTGGATAAGTTCGCATTTCCCGTTGATTTTGTCATTATAGATATTGAGGAAGACACAAAGGTCCCACTCATTCTTGGCAGACGATTCCTAAATACTGCCAAGGCCGTAATTGATGTTCACGAGAAATCATTGAAATTAAGGGTTGGAGGAGAAGAATCACATTCAATGTTGATCGCCTCATGAACCATCATGCAGAAGAGAATGTGAATCTCTCTAATTCTTTTCAAGAACTCTTCAACAAATACCTGAAAGAGACTATGGCTATTTGCTGTCAAGATCAAATTTCTAAGGATCTGTTCTTTACACCTCCTCAAGGAAATCTTGATAACCATTCAGCCATAGACCTTAGTCATCCCATAACTCCCCTCTCTGAAAGTAACCCTTTTGGCCATACTATTCAAATAGCACCGCTAGGAAAAGGCATTCCTTTACCTCTACTAAGGAGAAAACCGAATAAAGAAACAGATTTCATTCCGGTATATCAGGAACCCCAGTCAAGGGAAGACTGTGAGGAATTTTCTGAACCTACCTTCGAAACTAAAGAAGACATTTCTGAAGAAGAAGAATTAAGGAGGACAATTTCCAGAAATGAAGAATAGATAGCATCAGTAACTGATACTGAAGAATCAGAATTCCAGAAGAGGTACGACTCGTTAGACCGTAAGGAGATAGCTAGAATGAAGCCATCTATCGAGGAGCCTCCGAAATTGGAATTGAAGAAGTTACCCGACAATCTGGAGTAGGCATTCTTAGAAGGATAATTGCAACTCCCTGTGATCATATCAAAAGACCTCAAGCCACAAGAGAAGGCGAAATTGATTCAAGTGCTGAAATCACATAAGAAGGTAATTGCTTGGAAGATCTCCGACATCAAAGGGATCAGCCCCAACTATTGCACCCATAAGATCTTCATGGAAGACGATTTCAAGCCATCAGTTCAGAGGCAAAGAAGGGTCAACCATATGATTCAAGAAGTCATCAAGAAAGAAGTAATCAAACTTCTGGATGTCGGTCTGATCTATCCCATCTCTGATTCACCATGGGTCAGTCCTGTTCAAGTGATACCTAAAAAGGGAGGGACGACCGTAATTCAAAATGAGAATAATGAACTTATTCCAACTCAGGAAGTTACCGGTTGGAGGGTTTTGCATAGATTATCGTAAACTAAACGATGCAACCTGGAAGGATCATTTTCCATTACCTTTCATTGATGTAAGACCCGAATATTTTATTGTACTTTTGTGTGTATAAGTTATTCAAGTGTGGGGTTTAGGTTGTATTTAATTAAAAGGCAAAAGAAGCTGAACTGGGCATTTGGCGTGCCGCGCGGCCTTATGGCGCACCGCACCATTACGGGCTGACAGCTCACTTTGTTTTTAATCAAGATATTTTGAGGGCATTTTGGTAAAACCACTTAAGGTCCGAATTTAAGGCTTGGGATCAGTTTTGGTGAGCCCCATTACTCCATTTTCACCCACTTTATCATCATCCATTAATTCTAGTGTGAGAGAGTGATTCAAGAGTGAGAAAGCTCCATTTAAGGAAGAAGAAGCTCATTTCGGGTTAGAGCTCGGGTATTAAAGTTGTTCATCTCCTCTTTTGCTACGTTTTGATAGTTGTGGTAAGCCCTAAAATTAACTTCCTTATTTTAACTGTATAAGAGTTAGGGTTTGTGTAAGTGATGAACATTAAAACCCATTTGCTAAGTAATTTGGGGGTTTTAGGTGAATTTGGGTCATGTAGACCCCAAGATGACTAATTACGGTTTTTAAAGTATCAAATTATGTTTATGAGCCTAAATTAGTTAGTAAAATTGCTAGCACACCTATATATATGTAAATGAGTGTTGTGTGGGTTAGTGGATGACCCGAAATGGATGTGTTGACCTTAAAATTGGTCAAATGGGTCAAGGTAGACCTAAGTTAGTTAATGTTTGTGATTAAGGCCTAAACCTTGTTTTGAAATGTGTTTTAAACCCATCTTGGTTAATGATTAGGGTTTTGGAGTGTGTTGACCCAAAATTAGGGTTAAGGGTGCCAATGGGTCGAAAATTGCACCTTGGGTCAAAATGACTTTAGAATGGAAAGAATTGGTTGACCGACTTGAGTTTGCAATTGATAATATGTATTATGTAATAGGTGCGTTACATTGAAGTTGAAAGCTCGGTTATCTCTCACCAAGGCGTTGAAATGAGTGGAATAATTATATATGTATGTACATAGTTTTTTTACTTGTGGGGTATGGGTTGAAGTCCGATGTTGACGGTACCAAACCCTAGAGTATATTGTGTTGTTGATGAGGGTTTAAAGTTCGTTGTTGACGATACCTCACGTATGGAATTAAAGTTCGATTTTGACGATGCCATACGATTATTGTAGTGACGTTGATGAGGGTTTAAAGTTCGTTGTTGACGATACCTCATATGTGGGTTTAAAGTTAGGGGTTGACGATACCACATTAATGTAGGCGAATGGGTTTTAAGTTTGATGTTGACGATACCATTCGTTGGGCTAGCCTTGAGATCTTGAGTACTATGGATGTTTTGAACATCATCGTTATATTTGTGTTGTAGCATAGTGTATTGTTGTGTTATATGCTATTGTTATACTAGCTTTGTGATCGTGGTTCTTAGCGTTATACATGTGAAAGGTATGCTAAATATGTAGCTAGTATGTATGCGGATTTGGTGTAAGTGTTTGCAAGTAAGTAAGTTATATATGTATATGTATAATTATTGCATTCACTAAGCTTTGCTTACCCTCTCGTTTTTTACCATTTTTATAGGTTCGGTTGTGTACAAGGGTAAGGGCATTGTCTTGGATTAGAGATTTCGTCGTTGATTAGGGGACGCTTTTTGGATGCGTTGGCTTTTTGGAGTTTGACCAAGACTTGGGTAGTTTATTCCCAAACGCCATGCTCATAGTGTAGTTTGGAACTTAAATCTTTTGATGGTCGAAACTCATATTTTGAATTAAACTCGTAAAATGGCCGATGTGGGCCCCGCTTCGTAAAACTCATTTTTATTAATGAAATGTGTTAGTTTTACATATTTGAATATGTTGTTAAAAGCGTTTTGTCTAATTATGCCGGGAAGTGGCCAATCTTTTTAGCATTTCAAGACTTTTTGGACAGACCAGAATGGTGCGCCGCGCGGCCATATGGCGCGCCGCGCCATATGCTGTTCCAGTAAAAAAAAATTATTTGCTATTTTTACGCGGGTTGTTCGTGGTTTGGTTTGGGTTGTTACAAGTGGTATCAGAGCATGGTCTAAGGGATTTAGGTGACTTGAGATAGGCGCCTAGACTTAGACTTTTGTGTGCGCGTTATGCGGGACTTGTAGGACTTTGGGTCGGATCAGGTTTTGGTTAGTGCATAGGTTTATGTGAACTAGTCATGCGCTATTGTTTTGTGTGGTATTTGAAATCGTCAAGCGAGATAGACGTGGTACTAGTGAGTTAATGCGATGTGCTCGCGTAACAATGGTTAGCTACCATTGTTACGGGTTCAAATCGTGTCAAACAAGCGATGTACGACGATTGTTGAGCAAGACGGGGTAGTGTGGTGTATATGTATATACATATGGATTAAGTCCTTTCGTTTTGTTGCTTAATTTACTTCGTTTTATAGAATGAAGATGAGAAATGGACACGACACCAATTACGGAGGTACGAGTGAGGACGTTGAACTCACGACCAAGGTTGAGGCCATCTTTAAAAGGCTAAAGAGGGATTTTCTTGACGACGTTCGAAAGGTCTTCCAAGAGTCGGTTGATGGACAAGTGACTGAAATGATCAATGATCGAATGAAAGCCGCAATAGAGGAGGCTTTAGAGGCTAGAAACATTTATCCTCGAGGCGAAGGGGGTGAAGGTAATGGTGGGGGTGGAAGGCGGGACTTCCACTACAAAAATTTCAAGGATACTCAACCTCCGATGTTTAATGGGGTGCGAGATCCATTGAAAAGCACGTGTTGGATTTCCGATATCGAGGGGGCTTTCCGTACCGTGGAGTGTCCTCCTGAAAGGAAGGCGAGATATGGTTCTAGTACGTTGAGGGAAGAAGCCAAGTTGTGGTGGGATGACAAAATCAACTTATATGGTGAAGAGCAATGCATGAACTTGATATGGGAGGATTTTAAGAAGGAATTCTTCAAAGAATACCGAACTTCTTCTGATATTGATAGAATCCGGGACGAGTTGCACAATTTGCAACAAGGGTCAATGGACTTAGTCACTCTCAAGTCTACCTTCTTGGCAAAGACTCGTTTTTGCCCGGAATATGTGGGTGATGATCACAAGCTAATGAAGGATTTCTACCGTACTTTGAATGATAAGTTCAAGGGTAAGATTAGTCGGGGTATGGCTAAGTCTTTTGATGAGTTATTCGAATTGGCTCGGGGTTTTGAGCCGGAAGTTCCAAGAAAGAGCGATTTCACGTTTTTCAAAAGAAAATTTGAAGGTTCTAGTCATTCTAACTTTTCAAACAAGAAGAATAAGAACAAGAAGGGTTCTGAAAGTGTCAATAGTGTGAAGAAGGGCGCTACCGGTGGTTTTGGGAACTTTGTCCCTACTTGCTACAATTGTGGGGTACGTTGACATATGGTTCGAGATTGTCCGAAGCCAATTTCAACAAACAAGCTCACATGTTTTAAATGCAACAAAGAAGGACACCGAAAGTCTGAGTGTCCCGACTTGCGAAACGATAATGTTAAGCGTCTAGAGAAAGCGGTGGGTACGGTTAGGGGTCGCAACTATTTGATGACCAATGATGAAGCCAAACAATCGAATGAAGTTGTCTCAGGTACTTTCATGGCTAATTCTAATCCGGCAAGGATTCTCTTCGATAGTGGTGCAAATTTGTCGTTTGTGTCTCCTAAATTTGTGCCTAAACTTAATAGACCGTTAGCTAAGTTAAGTCGTTCGGTAGAAGTCGAAATAGTGGACGGCAAGACGGTGCTAGTGGTCGACGTGTGTAAAAATTGTGATGTTGTGTTTGGTGCCGAAAACTTTAAGATAGATCTCATTCCGATGACTTTGGGCGACTTTGATATTGTTGTGGGTATGGATTGGCTCGATCGTAATAGAGCCGATATTGCATGTCATGAAAAATTTATTCGTGTGAAGACCCCAAGAGGGGGAGAGTTAATTATTCACGGTGATAAGCGTAGAAGACTTGTGCCGATATGCACTTTTGCACGGGCACGTCGTCTCCTCGATAGTGGTGGCATGGCCTTTCTTGCCCATGTTGTTGATACTCGTGATGAGCCACCACCCATTCGTGAAATTCCAGTGGTTAGTGAATTTGAAGACGTTTTTCCGAACGAGTTACCGGGTGTTCCGGCGGAAAGACAAGTTGAATTTCGCATTGAGTTGGTTCCGGGGGCTACCCCCATTGCTAAAACTCCTTATCGTTTAGCGCCGACGGAAATGCAAGAATTGTTAAATCAAACCCAAGAGTAGCTCGAGAAGGGTTTTATTCGACTGAGT
Organism: Rutidosis leptorrhynchoides; assembly: GCF_046630445.1. Classification (NCBI taxonomy): domain Eukaryota; kingdom Viridiplantae; phylum Streptophyta; class Magnoliopsida; order Asterales; family Asteraceae; genus Rutidosis; species Rutidosis leptorrhynchoides. Next base: position 180,997,953 of record NC_092338.1, on the reverse strand, counting down.
GCTTCTCCATGGGGCGCTCCGGTTTTATTTGTGAAGAAGAAGGATGGTAGTATGCGGATGTGCATTGATTACCGGGAGTTGAATAAAGTGACAATCAAGAATCGTTATCCATTGCCTCGGATCGACGATTTGTTTGACCAACTCCAAGGTGCGACGTATTTCTCAAAGATTGACCTACAGTTCGGCTATCATCAAATGCGGGTCCGTGAGGAAGATATTGAGAAGACGGCTTTTCGAACGCGTTATGGGCATTTTGAGTTTGTGGTTATGTCTTTTGGTCTTACGAATGCACCGGCGGCATTCATGGATCTTATGAACCGAGTGTGCCAACCTATGTTGGACAAGTCGGTAATTGTGTTCATTGACGACATACTTATTTATTCAAAGAGTATGAACGAACATGAACGTCATTTGCATGAAGTATTGAAGACGTTACGAAGGGAGAAGTTATATGCTAAGTTCTCCAAATGTGAATTTTGGCTAAGGGAGGTTCAATTCCTTGGCCACATTGTGAACAAGGACGGCATTCAAGTAGATCTGGGGAAGATAGAGACGGTGAAGAGTTGGAGACAACCGACTACGCCTACAGAAGTCCGAAGTTTTCTCGGATTGGCCGATTATTATCGACGGTTTATCCAAGACTTTTCTAAGATCGCTTCTTCACTGGCGAAATTGACGAGGAAGAACGCGAGATTTACTTGGGAGAACGAGCAAGAAATTGCTTTTCAATTGCTAAAAGAGAAGTTGTGTCAAGCTTCGGTGTTAGTTTTGCCGGAAGGAGTGGAAGACATGACGGTTTATTGTGATGCTTCGCTAAATGGGCTCGGGTGTGTTCTTATGCAAAGGGGTAAAGTCATCGCTCATGCCTCTCGACAATTAAAGGAACACGAGACGAGATATCGGACTCATGATCTTGAGTTGGCGGTGGTTGTGCATGCGTTGAAAATTTGGCGCCATTACTTGTATGGTGTTAAGAGTACTATTTATTCGGATCATAAGAGCTTAAAACATCTCTTTAACCAACGAGATTTGAATTATCATCAACGTAGGTAGATGGATGTGGTAAAAGATTATGATTGTGAAATACTTTATCATCCGGGCAAGGCGAATGTGGTCGCGGATGTGTTAAGTCGAAAGAGTCATCACCCGGCGTTACGATTGGGATTGTTACGTATAATTATTACTAACGATTTTCTTTAAAACTTGGTGTGATTCAAATAGAGGCTTACGTTCACAACAAGCATGTGGAGCGAATTGTGGGGCAATCGGAATTCATTACTATGGGTTCGCGTGGTTTGTTGTCCTTTCAAGGAAGAGTGTGGGTGCCTAAGATGGGTGAGTATTGACAAGTGCTACTTGATGAAGCACATGTAGTGACCCGAACTTTTCCATGTTTATATATATTAATTGAGATTGATATTTACATGATTAAATGTTTTCAACATGTTAAGCAATCAAACTTATTAAGACTTGATTAATTGAAATATGTTTCATATAGACAATTGACCACCCAAGTTGACCGGTGATTCACGAACGTTAAAACTTGTAAAAACTATATGATGACATATATATGGATATATATATATATATATAGTTAACATGATACTATGATAAGTAAACATATCATTAAGTATATTAACAATGAACTACATATGTAAAAACAAGACTACTAACTTAATGATTTTTAAACGAGACATATATGTAACGATTATCGTTGTAAAGACATTTAATGTATATATATCATATTAAGAGATATTCATACATGATAATATCATGATAATATAATAATTTAAAATCTCATTTGATATTATAAACATTGGGTTAACAACATTTAACAAGATCGTTAACCTAAAGGTTTCAAAACAACACTTACATGTAACGACTAACGATGACTTAACGACTCAGTTAAAATGTATATACATGTAGTGTTTTAATATGTATTTATACATTTTTGAAAGACTTCAATACACTTATCAAAATACTTCTACTTAACAAAAATGCTTACAATTACATCCTCGTTCAGTTTCATCAACAATTCTACTCGTATGCACCCGTATTCGTACTCGTACAATACACAGCTTTTAGATGTATGTAATATTGGTATATACACTCCAATGATCAGCTCTTAGCAGCCCATGTGAGTCACCTAACACATGTGGGAACCATCATTTGGCAACTAACATGAAATATCTCATAAAATTACAAAAATATGAGTAATCATTCATGACTTATTTACATGAAAACAAAATTACATATCCTTTATATCTAATCCATACACCAACAACCAAAAACACCTACAAACACTTTCATTCTTCAATTTTCTTCATCTAATTGATCTCTCTCAAGTTCTATCTTCAAGTTCTAAGTGTTCTTCATAAATTCCAAAAGTTCTAGTTTCATAAAATCAAGAATACTTTCAAGTTTGCTAGCTCACTTACAATCTTGTAAGGTGATCATCCAACCTCAAGAAATCTTTGTTTCTTACAGTAGGTTATCATTCTAATACAAGGTAATAATCATATTCAAACTTTGGTTCAATTTCTATAACTATAACAATCTTATTTCAAGTGATGATCTTACTTGAACTTGTTTTTGTGTCATGATTCTGCTTCAAGAACTTCGAGCCATCCAAGGATCCATTGAAGCTAGATCCATTTTTATCTTTTCCAGTAGGTTTATCCAAGGAACTTAAGGTAGTAATGATTTTCATAACATCATTCGATTCATACATATAAAGCTATCTTATTCGAAGGTTTAAACTCGTAATCACTAGAACATAGTTTAGTTAATTCTAAACTTGTTCGCAAACAAAAGTTAATCCTTCTAACTTGACATTTAAAATTAACTAAACACATGTTCTATATCTATATGATATGCTAACTTAATGATTTAAAACCTGGAAACACGAAAAACACCGTAAAACCGGATTTACGCCGTCGTAGTAACACCGCGGGCTGTTTTGGGTTAGTTAATTAAAAACTATGATAAACTTTGATTTAAAAGTTGTTATTCTGAGAAAATGATTTTTATTATGAACATGAAACTATATCCAAAAATTATGCTTAAAGTCAAAGTGGAAGTATGTTTTCTAAAATGGTCATATAGACGTCGTTCTTTCGACTGAAATGACTACCTTTACAAAAACGACTTGTAACTTATTTTTCCGACTATAAACCTATACTTTTTCTGTTTAGATTCATAAAATAGAGTTCAATATGAAACCATAGAAATTTGATTCACTCAAAACGGATTTAAAATGAAGAAGTTATGGGTAAAACAAGATTGGATAATTTTTCTCATTTTAGCTACGTGAAAATTGGTAACAAATCTATTCCAACCATAACTTAATCAACTTGTATTGTATATTATGTAATCTTGAGATACCATAGACACGTATACAATGTTTCAACCTATCATGTCGACACATCTATATATATTTCAGAACAACCATAGACACTCTATATGTGAATGTTGGAGTTAGCTATACAGGGTTGAGGTTGATTCCAAAATATATATAGTTTGAGTTGTGATCAATACTGAGATACGTATACACTGGGTTGTGGATTGATTCAAGATAATATTTATAGATTTATTTCTGTACATCTAACTGTGGACAACTAGTTGTAGGTTACTAACGAGGACAGCTGACTTAATAAACTTAAAACATCAAAATATATTAAAAGTGTTGTAAATATATTTTGAACATACTTTGATATATATGTATATATTGTTATAGGTTCGTTAATCAACCAGTGGCCAAGTCTTACTTCCCGACGAAGTAAAAATCTGTGAAAGTGAGTTATAGTCCCACTTTTAAAATCTAATATTTTTGGGATGAGAATACATGCAGGTTTTATAAATGATTTACAAAATAGACACAAGTACGTGAAACTACATTCTATGGTTGAATTATTGAAATCGAATATGCCCCTTTTTATTAAGTCTGGTAATCTAAGAATTAGGGAACAGACACCCTAATTGACGCGAATCCTAAAGATAGATCTATTGGGCCTAACAAACCCCATCCAAAGTACCGGATGCTTTAGTACTTCGAAATTTATATCATATCCTAAGGGTGTCCCGGAATGATGGGGATATTCTTATATATGCATTTTGTTAATGTCGGTTACCAGGTGTTCACCATATGAATGATTTTTATCTCTATGTATGGGATGTGTATTGAAATATGAAATCTTGTGGTCTATTATTATGATTTGATATATATAGGTTAAACCTATAACTCACCAACATTTTTGTTGACGTTTTAAGCATGTTTATTCTCAGGTGATTATTAAGAGCTTCCGCTGTCGCATACTTAAGTAAGGACGAGATTTGGAGTCCATGCTTGTATGATATTGTGTAAAAACTGCATTCAAGAAACTTATTTTGTTGTAACATATTTGTATTGTAAACCATTATGTAATGGTTGTGTGTAAACAGGATATTTTAGATTATCATTATTTGATAATCTACGTAAAGCTTTTTAAAACTTTATTGATGAAATAAAGGTTATGGTTTGTTTTAAAATGAATGCAGTCTTTGAAAAACGTCTCATATAGAGGTCAAAACCTCGCAACGAAATCAATTAATATGGAACGTTTTTAATTAATAAGAACGGGACATTTCAGCACATAAGTCAAAGTATTCCATTCATCCGGGCGCAACGAAGATGTATCTTGATTTGAGGAAGGATTATTGGTGGCCGGGCATGAAACGTGATGTTGTGAAGTATTTGAACAATGCGTCACGTGTTTGCAAGTTAAGGCCGAGCACCAAAAGCCGTATGGTAAGTTACAACCATTGGAAATCCCGAAATGGAAATGGGAGCACATTACCATGGATTTCATCACAAAGTTACCTAAAACGGCGAAAACCCAATTTGATTCGATTTGGGTTATAGTTGATCGATTGACGAAAAGTGCTTTGTTTCTTCCCATTCGGGAAGCGATATCGTCGGAGACATTGGCTAAGTTGTTTATCAAGGAAGTCATCTCTCGACACGGTGTTCCTATATCTATTATTTTGGATCGAGATACCCGTTTTACATCTCGGTTTTGGGAAAAGTTTCATGAAGATATGGGTACGTAATTGAAATTAAGCACGGCGTATCATCCTCAAACGGATGGTCAAACCGAACGTACGAATCAAACGTTGGAAGATATGTTACGGGCTTACATTATTGATTTCGGTGGTAGTTGGGATGAACATTTTCCTTTGGTGGAATTCTCGTACAATAATAGCTACCACACTAGTATCGGGATGCCACCTTATGAGATGCTATATGGACGAAGGTGTCGAACTCCAATTTGTTGGGGTGAAATTGGTCAAAGAGAAATCGGGAGTACCGATTTGGTTTTGGAGATGAATAACAAGATTGATATTATTCGGGATCATTTGAAGAAGGCTCAAGATAGACAAAAGTCGTATGCCGATAAACGTAGACGAACGATCGAATTTCAAGAAGGCAACATGGTAATGCTTAAGGTTTCGCCATGGAAGGGTATTATTCGATTTCGAAAACGGGGAAAGTTAGCTCCTCGGTTTATTGGGCCATTCAAAGTTTTAGCTCGTGTTGATGAAGTTGCATATCGATTGGAATTACCCGAAGAACTTGCGGGGATCCATAACACATTTCATGTTTCCCATCTCCGTAAGTGTTTTGCGGATGATTCTTCATGGATGCCATTAGACGAAATTGAGCTAAACAATAAGTTGGAATATGTGGAAGAGCCGATTGCTATACTTGATGAGAAGGTGAAAATGTTGCGTAACAAGGAGGTGAGAACTTTTAAGGTTCAATGGCATCGGAGTAAAGGTTCCGAGTTTACATGGGAACCCGGAGAATTTGTGTTGGTTTATCTTCCTTCTTGTCATGCGGCTTGGATCGCGAGGACGCGCTCCGAATTAAGTGGTGGAGAGTTGTAAGACCCGAATATTTTATTGTACTTTTGTGTGTATAAGTTATTCAAGTATGGGGTTTAGGTTGTATTTAATTAAAAGGCAAAAGAAGCTGAACTGGGCATTTGGCACGCCGCGTCATTACGGGCTGACAGCTCACTTTGTTTTTAATCAAGATATTTTGAGGGCATTTTGGTAAAACCACTTAAGGTCTGACTTTAAGGCTTGGGATCAGTTTTGGTGAGCCCCATTACTCCATTTTCACCCACTTTATCATCATCCATTAATTCTAGTGAGAGAGAGTGATTCAAGAGTGAGAAAGCTCCATTTAAGGAAGAAGAAGTTCATTTCGGGTTAGAGCTCGGGTATTAAAGTTGTTCATCTCCTCTTTTGCTACGTTTTGATAGTTGTGGTAAGCCCTAAACCTAACTTCCTTATTTTAACTGTATAAGAGTTAGGGTTTGTGTAAGTGATGAACATTAAAACCCATTTGCTAAGTAATTTGGGGGTTTTAGATGAATTTGGGTCATGTAGACCCAAAGATGACTAATTAGGGTTTTCAAAGTATCAAATTATGTTTATGAGCCTAAATTAGTTAGTAAAATTGCTAGCACACCTATATATATATATATATATATATATATATATATATATATATATATATATATATATATATATATATATATATATATATATATATATATATGTAAATGAGTGTTGTGTGGGTTAGTGGATGACCCGAAATGGATGTGTTGACCTTAAAATTGGTCAAATGGGTCAAGGTGGACCTAAGTTAGTTAATGTTTGTGATTAAGGCCTAAACCTTGTTTTGAAATGTGTTTTAAACTCATCTTGGTTAATGATTAGAGTTTTGGTGTGTGTTGACCCGAAATTAGGGTTAAGGGTGCCAATGGGTCAAAAATTGCACCTTGGGTCAAAATGACTTTAGAATGGAAAGAATTGGTTGACCGACTTGAGTTTGCAATTGATAATATGTATTATGTAATAGGTGTGTTACATTGAAGTTGAAATCTCAGTTATCTCTCACCAAGGCGTTGAGGTGAGTGGAATAATTATATATGTATGTATATAGTTTATTTACTTGTGGGGTATGGGTTGAAGTCCGATGTTGACGGTACCATACCCTAGAGTATATTGTGTTGTTGATGAGGGTTTAAAGTTCGTTGTTGACGATACCTCACGTATAGAATTAAAGTTCGATGTTGACGATGCCATACGATTATTGTAGTGATGTTGATGAGGGTTTAAAGTTCGTTGTTGACGATACCTCATATGTGGGTTTAAAGTTCGGTGTTGACGATACCACATTAATGTAGGCGAATGGGTTTTAAGTTCGATGTTGACGATACCATTCGTTAGGCAAGCCTTGAGATCTTGAGTACTATGGATGTTGTGAACATCATCGTTATATTTTTGTTGTAGTATAGTGTATTGTTATGTTATATGCTATTGTTATACTAGCTTTGTGATCGTGGTTCTTAGCGTTATACATGTGAAAGGTATGCTAAATATGTAGCTAGTATGTATGCGGATTTGGTGTAAGTGCTTGCAAGTAAGTAAGTTATATATGTATATGTATAATTATTGCATTCACTAAGCTTTGCTTACCCTCTCATTGTTTACCATTTTTATAGGTTCGGTTGTGGACAAGGGTAAGGGCATTGTCTTGGATTAGAGATTTCGTCATTGATTAGGGGACGCTTTTTGAATGCGTTGGCTTTTTGGAGTTTGACCAAGACTTGGGTAGTTTATTCCCAAACACCATGCTCATAGTGTAGTTTGGAACTTAAACCTTTTGATGGTCGAAACTCATATTTTGAATTAAACTCGTAAAACGGCTGATGTGGGTCCCGCTTCATAAAACTCATTTTTATTAATGGAATGTGTTAGTTTTACATATTTGAACATGTTGTTAAAAGCGTTTTGTCTAATTATGCCGGGAAGTGGCCAATCTTTTTAGCATTTCAAGACTTTTTGGACAGACCAGAATGGCGCGCCGCGCCATATGCTGTTCCAGCAATTTTTTTTTTATTTGCTATTTTTACGCGGGTTGTTCGTGGTTTGGTTTGGGTTGTTACAATTGATCAAATGTTGGAACGTCTATCAGGAAATGAGTACTACTATTTCCTAGACGGTTTTTCCGGCTACTTTCAAATTCCCCTCGATCCAAAGGACCAAGAGAAAACAACCTTCACCTGTCCTTATGGAACATTTGCCTATCGACGTATGCCCTTTGGGTTATGCAATGCACCAGCTACATTTCAGCGATGCATGGTAGCAATATTCCACGACATAATTGAACGTTGTATGGAAGTCTTCATGGACGACTTCTCAGTCTTTGGCAGTACCTTTGATTTGTGCCTATGAAACCTTGACAAGATGCTCACTCGGTGTGAAGAGTCAAATTTAGTTCTTAATTGGGAAAAATGTCACTTCATGGTAAAAGAAGGGATAGTTTTAGGACATAAGATCTCTAAAGCAGGATTAGAAGTTGATAAGGCTAAGATTGAGACCATCACTAAACTTCCAGAGCCTACCACAGTAAAAGCGGTAAGGAGTTTCCTAGCACACGCCGGTTTCTACCGACGTTTCATTAAGGATTTTTCAAAGGTCACACGACCTCTCACTCACCTCTTAGGAAAGGAAGTCCCATTTGTCTTCAATGAAGAATGTCGAAAAGCATTCAACTATCTGAAAGAACAGCTAACACATGCACCGATCATGATAGCTCTTGATTGGAGTCTACCATTTGAAATCATGTGTGATGCAAGCGATTTCATAGTTGGATCCGTGCTTGGACAATGGGTAGATAAACACTTTCATCCAATCTATTACGCCAGCAAAACCTTAACCGAAGCTCAAGAGAATTACACTACCACGGAGAAGGAGCTGCTAGCCGTAGTATTCGCCTTCGACAAATTTCGTTCCTATCTTATCTTGTCCAAAACTACAGTCTATACAGATCATTCAGCCCTCAAATATCTATTTACTAAGCAAGATGCGAAACCAAGACTCCTACGATGGATCTTACTCCTTCAAGAATTCGACATCGAGATTAAAGACAAGAAAGGAGAAGAGAACGTCGCAGCAGATCATCTTAGTCGTTTGGAAAACCCAGCGATGGAAAAACTTGCAGAACAAGATATCAGAGATAAGTTCCCGGAAGAACAGCTTATGAGTTTAGGACAAACTCACATAGGATCACAGTTTAATGACACTCCTTGGTATGCTGACATGGCCAACTACCTAGTTGCCGGAGTAGTACAAAAGGGTATGAGTACCTCCCGGAGAAGGAAGTTCTTCAGGGATGCCAAGTACTACTACTGGGAAGATCCTTACCTGTTTAGAATTTGCCCTGATCAGATAATCAGGAGGTGCGTAGATGAGAAGCAAGCAGCAGGGATTCTTCACCAATGTCACCATGGACCAACTGGAGGTCATCATGGAGCAAATTTAACCGCGAGGAAAGTCTACGAATCAGGATTCTACTGGCCGTCTATATTTCGTAATGCGCAAGAGCTTGTAAAGCGTTGCGATGTATGCCAAAGACAAGGCAATATCTCTATGAAGAACGAGATGCCTAGGACTAATATCCAAGCTTGCGAGATCTTCGATATATGGGGATTAGACTTCATGGGCCCATTCCCAAAGTCTAATGGGAAAGAATATGTCCTCGTAGCAGTAGATTACGTCTCCAGATGGATCGAAGCTCAAGCATTTCCAACTAATGATGCCAAAGTTGTCACAAATTTCCTGAAGAGACTATTCTGCAGATTTGGAGCTCCCCGTGCGATAATAAGTGATAGAGGCACACACTTCTGTAACACTCAGTTTATGAAGGTGATGCAACAATACGGAGTTACCCATAAGATGTCCACTGCCTATCATCCGCAGACCAACGGACAAGCAGATGTCACGAACAGAGCACTCAAAAGAATCTTAGAACGCACTATCGGCCATCATGGAAACAAATGGGCCGAGAAGCTAGATGATGCTCTATGGGCATTCCGGACTGCTTACAAGAATCCTCTAGGAACTACACCCTACCGAATGATCTATGGAAAAGCTTGTCACCTTCCAGTAGAACTCGAATACAAAGCTCTCTGGGCACTGAAGACCTGCAACCTCGATCCCTCAGTTACTGGAAGACATAGAAAAATGCAATTGAACGAACTCGCCGAATTGAGAGACCAAGCATATGAAACGTCATACATCTACAAGGAACGAACGAAACTTACGCATGATGCCAAATTAATCCCTACAAAGTTCGCCCCTGGACATAAAGTTCTTCTCTTCAATTATCGGTTCAAGAAGTTCGCGGGAAAGTTTAGATCAAGATGGAGTGGCCCATACAAATTGTACATGCTTTTCCACACGGAGCCATGGAATTGGAAGGACCTACTGGTAATTTCAAAATCAATGGCCACCGGTTGAAAGCCTATTTAGAAGACCATGATAAGGAGGAGCACCTCTTCTCCTTTGATCCATTCTGAAGATCTGACAAGGAAAAGTCGAGCTGTAACGACTTGATAAACAAAGCGCTCTTGGGAGGCACCCCTTGCTTATCCTTTTTCTTATTATTTTCTTATTAATTATTTTCAGTCTTAAGATATTATTTCTGTACAAACAACTAAGCACCATACTTGCGCTTAGTGCTTACAAGTTTGTTGAATGTGTTTAGGCGCAATGCCAAGTTCAGGAGAATCAGCTTACATTCCCGTTCGCAGGAGGAGAACTCCTGTAGTTTACTCATCTGGAAGAAGTGCTTATCAGAACAGGTCATCAACAGGGCAATTAGGCCCAAGGAGATTAATATTAGAGAGCGTTGAGGAAGACATCAGCTCAGCACTGCCATCTCCTCCCATCCGATGATCTAGACGTCTAGCCAGGAGACCGGTCGAGCACATACAGTTGCCAGATACACATGAGCCACAGATGGTGATCCATTACGGAGCTACATTGAGTGACCCTGATGTCGCATGGGCACTATTCAGAGATCAGCGGAGCCTTTACAAAGCTCTGAGAGCATACCTCTGTTGTGAGGGGATGCCACGCACTCTGGGCCCGTCTTCATATAGGCTAGCACGACGTGTTCAGCCGACACGACAGTCTACGCCTGGGCATTCCACACCAGCTTCAGTTCACTATGTTGCCATGCCTGCACACGCTACTCCTACTCTCATCGTGCCGCCTGCCCCAGTTACAGAGCCAGTTCCAGTTGCGGAGTTGCCAGAGGGTTGTCATTTAGTCACTATTCCTATTTCAGTGGAGTCGCCAATGGCCCAGGCATTTGAGATCATTGGGAGCATGCCTGACGAGGAGCTTTTCCCAGACTTATCCCACCTGGAGATACCGACAGACTTATGTCTAGAGTCTTTACTAGGCCTTGAGATGGATATAGGGCAACCTTTCGAGCACATGCCAAACCTGGAGGATGACATTTTCAGATACTTTGCAGAGCCGACACACATTGACCAGGATAGTATCACATAGACTACTTTATCTTTATTTTATGTTTTAGTTTTTATCTTTTTGAATCATTGTATAAAAAGTTATATATAGTGGAAATGCTCCCTTTCTCTTTGTTCTTCATGCAGAAATATTATTAAAAGAGATTGGTATGTAGGAGATGGACCGTAAGAAGGCCCAGCACTAGGAAAGTTAACACGACCATAGGGAAGTAATCCTTCCTCAAACCTATTTCAATTATAACGCACTAAAATCTCTAAGTGTGGGGTAACCCCCGCAACCAACCTAGAATTTTAGAAGTCATGTCCTTAATTTAATTAGCATAAATATTCTTTCTAGAGAACATTAGGGACAATGTTCTTCTAAGTGTGGGGTAATGGGTAAGGTTTTTAAGGTCAAAAAGTTTTAAAGTCAAGTAACCATAAAACGTCAAGTGTTGAAAAATTCTTTTGTCCAAAAGTAATTAAGCAATAGATATTGGGTAATTTTGAAAAATTCTTACTTTGTTTTTGCCCAAAAGATCTAATAAGATTGCTAGAAATCGGTTTTCGGAACATCTATTAGAATGGAATGATTAAGCTAAAAACTAATGTTTTGTGTCAAAAGATTTCTTTTAAGAAAATATGTTAAAAGGTTACGCATGATCAAGCACGACTCCTACTCTAAAAAGTGAGGAATATTGGACCCAAAGTATCTGTATGACCCATCAAATCTGCAGTACTTTGTTATTTCAATTGATGAGCGTGCCGGTGTATGGTTCAAGTTAGAACTTGGTCCAGTCATACGTTTCAAGGCCAATGGTTAGTAAGCGCCATACGTGGTGCAGGTGCGATACTCCTTCCGAAATCATTCCGAATAGAGAAGACAAAAAGCCATCCGTTTCCGTTTCCACTCCAATTATTTCAACCCGACCAACTCACATAAAGAGTTGATGAATCAGAAATATTCACCCCACGTCCACTCACAAAATACACCATTCATTCCCCTTTCCATTCATCCAAAGATCCAGAGATCAATGAAGAGATAGATCGATCAAATTCACTTCAAAAGCACTAGTCGAAGTTTCCGAACCCCTGATTATTTTTGATAGGTCAAAGACCTATTTTCAGTGGATTATCATTTCCTCTCTGGGCACCAGGAACGAAAGACAAAAGTTATGAAGAAAGGGTATGCCAAAAAAAAAAAAAAATATATTTTATGAAAGAGCAAAGTCTCTAAGAGCAAAGTCTCTAATAAGGCAAAAAGAAATCCAAGGAGATGCCCTGAAGAAAAATGAAGGAAGAGCAAAAGAAAATTCTAGACAAAGTCTTAGCATAATCCGCCTCTTCCGAAGAAAACCTTTACGGAATTCTAAGCCATTATCTATCCAAAACGGATACTCTGAAGAATTAAAGTCTATCAATTCTCTCAATCAAAAGATCTGGATACCTTTCACCAAAACTCATAAATTTCCAACCAAACCCTATAACCCGTCTTCCTCTTGAAAGAATGCTTAGGAAGAAGATCAGTGCCGTCCTTACTTAACCGGTGGAGATATCGATGCTTTACCAAGCCTATGATGTGAACTGTTACACGACTGGCTTCTGAGCGACAATACAACTAGAATAGGACACCTTAAACACTTGAGTTATATGAGTGATCCGTCAGTGAGGAGCCTGATCATGTAAACTCTACATCTGAGAGTTGGAAAGTAGGCCTTTTTCCACTATGGACGCAATTGAAATCTAGCGACCAAATCATCAAAGTTCGAAACTTTTTCTAATACTTTCGAAAGAGGAATCGACTTCTGATGAAGGCATAATAAAAAGATCTACGGGTGGGGCAAGTAAGAATCTATTAGAAAGATCCCGATATTCCCACTTTCTTGCTTGAGGACAAGCAAAGCTAAGTGTGGGGTATTTGATATCGGGCAAAAAGTCACGGTTTTACCCCCTAAATCAGGCCCTAAAACAATAAAGATTAAAACTTTATCGGTAAAATTATCATTTTTTCGGTTGATTTTGTAGATTAAGTAATTACAAAGGCGATGCAAAAAGAATCAAGTAAAACGGAGCTAAAACAAAGATTCTAGAGCGAAAAAGGTGAAAGACAAGAAATCAAGTTACGATCCAGTGAATCACGCCCAGATCAGCAAGCCATACAGCCTGCCATATGGCCTGCCACTATGGAAACGGCCTGCCAGATACGTGCCACCACACGAGCCATCAAACGGCTTGCCAAGCATACGGTCTGCCAAATACGGCCTGCCATACGGCCTGCCAGGCGTATTTGGCAGAATTCCAAGTCTATTTAAAGGGCCTTTCTCCATCCATTCCAAGACACACTCAACTTACAATACAATTTATATTTTCAATATTTTTAGTAGTTTTTAGTAGTAGTTAGCTTAGCTTTTATTTTCCGGAGGATATCCCGGCGAGTCCCTGCGATCCCGGGCAGATTAGTTCGGCTTTATCAAGTTTTATTCGAAATGCTAGTCTTTTGTATTAAACATGTATTCTTACTCTTTATGTTTAATAATGTGTTCCGATATTGCCATGATAGCTTAATTTATCTGTATTTTGCCATGATAGAAGTTTGGGTTAGCGTAATTATGTTAATTTAGTATGGTTGTTGTTATAATACTGAATTAGGAAGTTCGATAGATTTGTATGCTAGCATCTTAAGGATTGACCAACTTAGGTTGTGATCAGGACTTGTCCACCTATATGAAATTAGCTACTTCATAGGATTAAGACCCCTGGTTATACTGTATCTGAAGATTCTATGAACTCAGTATGGCCGGAGTTCCCGAGAGGCATCTAATGCACTTTTAGGACACGGAACCTAGGAATTGAGACATGAATGACCTAGTATGCCTATTGACTGTTCCAAAGAGACCTCTTAGGAGCTGTTAAGATCTAGTTAGTGCCTCTACTGTATGACCCAAACCTATTGCATGTTCTTGTCTGATTGTTGCCCTAGCTCTTAGTCATATCAACTGTTTAGGTACTTATTAGGTTTCTATCTGCTTTACTATCAGTATATTAGCTATAATGCTGTATAATGTTTGATTTGTTGTGATCTCACTAGTATGATGAAATGGTTGTTAGTTTTCATTTAAGGTTTTGCCAACTTAAACCGACAGACTCCTTTTGTTTGTGATCAGTGTTCAATCAACACGGCACATTGTTATTCAGTTATCTAAAATGATAACGAGGGTTAGGATTAGAGCTTAACTCACTAATAAACCTAGTACTCTACTGAGGATAACCTCCGAGGTATTGTTACATTTCAGTTATACAACCAAATGACATACTTCTCACTGCTCAAAGAGAATCCCGAGAGTTCAGAGAAAAGTAGGTCTGTGTAATTGGCTCATCCAACCAGATCAACATCAATCCAAGCCTAGTCTTAACATAAGCATAATTACCTTTCCCTAACCCAATACTGATATCTTGGTCAACATTTCCTTGATCTGCATACTCCGGATATCCTCCCACTTTATTTACTTTTTCTGCATTTAGGACCTTTAGCTAAAATCAACTACTATCTTTTATCCAGGTAATTTAACTAATAGACAATTATCCACTTGATCTTCAATTCGTTAATCAGCATAAAATTCGACACTAGGTTAACTTACACCTTAGAAAGTAAAGTAAATTTAGGCCCCGCAAAATATAAATAAACGAAGACGCTGTGTGCTACCGAATCGGACACCATGCGGCCTAACGACACCGCACCAAATAAAAACCGTCTGTTAGTGGCATATCAGTGCATAATGTAATAGGTATGTTACATTGAAGGTTGCGAGCTTGGTTTATCGTTCACCGAAGGCGTTGAGGTGAGTGGAATAATTATGCATGTATGTATATATTGTATTTATTTGTATGCTATGGCATGATCCACAGAGCCGAAAGTGCCATAGTATGTGCGGTGTGCTATGATGCGAACCATGGAGCTGAAAGTATCATGGTAGGTGTGTTGTAGTGCGAGCCACGGAGCCGGTAGCACTATAGTATGAGTTGTTAAGGTATTAACCATGGAGCTGGTAAAGCCTTAGCATATGACTCAAGTTGTGATGCGAACCACAGAGCCGGTGGCATCATGACAATTGCGTATGGTGCGAACCACAGAGCCGATGGCACGATAGTACGTGTATGGTTAACCATATGGTTTGTGTACGTGTTGTAGTGTAGCATATTATATTGTTTCGATTATATGCTATTGGTTATGCTAGTTGTGGTATTGGAGGTTATTAGCTTCGTACTTGAGATGGTATGCTAATTATATTGCTAGCATGTATGTGGTATGTAAGTAAGTGTTTGCAAGTAGGTATATTATATATGTATGTGTATAATTATTGCATTCACTAAGCGTTTTGCTTACCCTCTCGTTGTTTACCTTTTTAGGCTCCGGCGTGGACAAAGGCAAGGGTATTCGTTTGGATTAGAGATCTCCCACTTTTTTTATGATAGTGGACGCTTTTGGATTTTGGCCTAGGTGTGGGGTAGTTTAGTCCCAAACAGCATGCTCGTTAAATATTTGGAAATTAAACTATTTGGGTTAAAATTGCTACATTGATGTATGTAACGGGCCGTTGGAGTCCCAAGGGTTCTGGTGCCCATTTTGTTGTATAAACACTTTTATTATATAAATCTAATGTACTTTGGTGGTATTGCACTTTTGGTTAGGTATTTGGATTGGGATACTTAATAAAAATCGAAACAGCCCTTCCCAGGTACAAGAGTTTTTCAACCGGCAGTAGAAGCGCCACTTCTGGAGTAAAAAACGCCGCTTTTGGGTCTTCAAAAGCGCCGCACCTGGTTTTGGTGCGCTGCTTCTGTACTTAAAAAAAATAAAAAATTGGCTGGTTTTATTTAAACAGTTTTGAGTCGTTTCATTCTCCTTATAGTTAAACTCCCAATGTTGCTTGTTTCTGATGGTATCGGGGTTTTGTTTCAGTGACCGACCACTTTTTCTCTGAAAAGAGGTAGAATGGTTGGTGTTTCGTTTAGTCAGAGTGTTCCTTGAACTACCCCTCATGTCTGGATTAGACGGTGCAGGGTGATTTTGAACCTTTCTTGCTGAGTAGTCATACCCACCCTATCTTGGATTATTCTTCGTATAAGGTTGTTTGGTTTTCTCAGCAAGGTTGCGGAAGATGGTGGTTTGGGATCGGCACCCCTTTTGGTAACGATCATCTCTATTCGAGAGACAGCATTAGGGTTCTTTAGTATGGTGACAGCAGGGGTGAATGGTTTCCTTGAGTTCACTACGATAGTGTAAGGAAAACCTTGGTAATGTGAGGGAAGAACTCGTTGAGAATAAGTTGGTACCCATGGTACAAATTTCTCTTTCATTGGTTCAATTTTCTTTTGGAGTAAGGTGTTTTGATTAGACCCAAGTGTTACTGATGGACCAAAAACTTTCTCAGCATTTTCATTGTCACGTTTTATTAAAATTTTTACTTGTAAATCGATGTTGTCCTTTTCAATAAGTTCAACATGTTTTCTAGAGCCTTTTAGTTCAAGTTTTAACTCAACGATTTCTTCCCTTAGTGTATCAATGAGAGCATTTGTTTATCCTTCAGCGAAGAATTCATTCATTGGACTTGGATGTAGGTCTCATGGGAGTGTGGTTTTTGAGATCATTTCACAGAAAGTAGTCGCTTGACTGGCAATCTGGTTTTCAAGTTTATACATGTCGCATACAAGTCTGTCATTAGTGGACTCAGTGAGTGAGATTTGGTGTTGCAAGGCTTTAATGATCATTTGAAATTTAAGTTTATTGTCAAAAGATTTCATTTTGTTTTCATCAAGTTCATTTTCTAAACTGATGATGTATTTTTCTAAGACCAAAGTTGGTAAATAGACAATATTCTTTTGACCTTCTGAAATTTCAGTCTCATTAAACATATCGAGTATACTCACATGTGAAAATGAATTTTTCCTTTTCAAATAAAGAGCATTGATTTTATCATAGATTAGAGGAATTTATCGTTTCATTTTGGTTGATCTTTTATCCAATGCCTCCTCAATCTCACTGTTTGATGCAAATGTGAGTCGTGTGGGTAGGCCAATCTTTAAGTATCTACTATCATACAGACTGGGTTCAGCTTTGGCCATTTTGGTCAGTGTCAGAGGATTTTCAAAACCTAATCCTTGTTCTCACAGAAGGAATCGTTTGGTCAATTCATGAATAGGGTTTGATTAGAGATGTGATAAGCTAGTACAACCTTAGACTGTTCGGTTCTATACAATTTTTCTTTAAATTGACCTAGACGAATTTGAAGCTCTATATTATTTGCAGCTAGTTTAGAACATTCAGAGGTTTTCTTAGCAAGGTCACACAAAGGTTCTCTTATCTTTTGCTCTAAGGTATGTAAAAGAGTTTTCTTAAAGTCAGTGAGTTTCTTGATTTCTTTCTCTGCATTGTCAATTTTCTCACTAAGAACTTCATTCCTTAACTTAAAGTCTGTTCTTTCTATGCGCAGAGGTTTCACACTAGATTCTAGTTCTTTTCGTTGTGCTACTTTTTCAGCTAGATCTTTCTGAAGGATCGGGTATGCATTGTTTGACACTTTGATTTTCAATTCAGCTTTTAACCTATGGTTCTCATTTTATAGTCCACTAATTTGACTAGCAAATGATCTAAGGTCTCTACTCATTTTAGCATAGTTATCAATATACATATCAGGCAGTTCAGGAAACACTGTATCTTGACTGCTAGGGACAGGTTCGGTTCTAATGGGCACATTTAGTTGGATAGGTTGGTCAGTGTGTTAAGCACTAGGTGTTTCAGAGGGAGCATGCAGTACATCAGATATAACTTTAGAATTGTTATGTACAGAGTTATGATATTCATGAGTTACATCGGTGTAAAGTTTTACCTCTTCCTTAACATCGGAAGAAATATGATCAGGTGCACGGGACATGTTGGTTAGTTTGACCACATTGGCACATTCTGGATCCTGTTCACTGTTTGACCATTTTAGCCAAACATCATCTGAGGCTTCGAGAACCTTCCCCTTTTCAGCATCTTGTGCGAGTAACATATTTTTCTTGTAGTACTCATCATCTTTTCGTTTAGATAGTCTGCATTCTTGTGCAAAGTGACCTATTTTACCACAGTTGAAACACACATTATCAGAGTTCTTATTGTTAGGGACTCGGTACTGGGTTCTAGAGGTTTCAGGCCTTTTATAGTACGAGGATTTGGATGAAGTTTGGTTGTTGTTGTTGTTTTTGCTGAAATCGCCAGATGATATCCTGAGACTTAGCTGCTTTCTGAACATTGCGGTAGCTTTGACATGATCTCGATGTTCTTCATCAACATCAGAGTATGTGTCTTCATTGGATGACATGGTTTGCTTTACTTTGAGTGATCGGAGCGGCTGGGAACTGCTTTGCTAGAGCTTTTATTCACATATAGGGCCATTGGGTTATTGGTTCCAGCAGGGTTTGTTTTGGAGTCTAGGACAGCTTGAACATCAGCTGGGTGGTTCATTAGTTTACTAACAACTTCATGGATGTTGTATTTCTTGGTGTTCTTAGCAGCATAGAAGTTAATTCCATATGGTGTCCAGGTTGCATTTAGCTTTTTAAGGAATTTCATGTTCAGCTCCTAGTTTTCTTTGTTCACTTCCTCCTTTTTCAGCTCATTGATTACTTTACAGAAGCGTGTGTCGCAGTCTTTCAGCAGTTCATCAGGATTCTGGTGGTAGTCCTCACACAGAGCGAGATCAATGTCAAGTTTTGTTTTGTCGAATTGGCTGTATCCTTCCTGTTGACGAGTGATTTCATCTAGAAGTTCTTTTCCAGATTTCAGGGTGCTGACGAATTTGTACATATTATGGGGAAGAGCTTGCATGATCAATGTCCTTGAGTTAACGTCGGCTTGAGCTCTCTTGGCTTCTTCACCTTGGAGTTCATAAGGTTTCAGGGGCACACCAGTTTCAGGTTGAGGAAAGACCTTTGGGCCATTAAGATATGAGTCCCAAAGATTCTTGGTTTGTTCTCCCTTTCCATCGATGAAGTTGTACCCTGGGGTGATCATCACCACCTGCACCTAAAATCTCGGTCTTCCTTTCTATTCTTCGAACAATCCCACGAACAGTAAAGGTGGACGGGTATCCGAGTCCACGACCACATCATCACAGTTTAGTAGTTGCCATCTTAACTAAGAGTGCAAACAGAGTGGTACAAGAGAGTAGAGGTTTAAATGAGATTGCCAAGTTGAGATTTTGATCAATAAGGATCACGAATTTCGAGTAGTGAAATTAGGGTTTTGGTGTAAAACCACCTTTATGAGACAAAGTGGTTTTTGAACAAAGCTAAATTTCAAAACAACAATGTTTTCAAGCAGGGTTTGGTTTTCGGACAGAAAACAGTTGAGTTATGAAAAGGGAAGTTTTCGAGCAGGACAGGTATTCGAGCAAAACCTAGATTTCGAGTAGGCAAGATATTCGAGCACTAGTCTAGTTTTAGAGCAATGACTTAGTTCTAGAGCAGTTAAGTATTCGAGCAATAACTTAATTTTCGAGCAGACAACTAGGGTGTCAAACAAATCAAGCCTTCAAAACAAGGTAGTTTTCGAGCAAAACCAAGTTTTCTGACAGCCAAGTTTTCGAGCACTAAAGGACAAAAATCAAGGTTTTCAAGCAAGTGTTCGAGCGACTTGAGGTTTTCGTGCAAGGTTTTCGTGCAAAGTAAATAACAGTTTTTTAGACACCTTTTAATTTTAGACACTATTTTCGAGCAAAAATATCATATTTTAAACTATTTTCCAGCAAATGTTTCAAGTTTCACACAATTTTCGAGCACTGCTCAGATTTTCACAAAGTTTTCGAGCCCTTTTAGTCATATTTTAATTCAAACGTTTAAGGGTTTGACTTCTATGACTGATAATAACCAAGCAGGTGAGCTCTTACAAGCAAGTACCAAGCTTATGCACACAAGGACAAGTCCTTTGTCCTCTATGACATAAATCAAGGGATTATGTCAAGGAAATGTCCTTTTCAATCTAAAACCTATTGGATAATAGAAATTCGGTGGGTATTATATACTAGACAAAAGTTTGGAGCCAAA